>NC_065524.1:38921431-38981749 GCF_006386435.1 Epinephelus moara | reverse complement strand
TATACTTTCCTTACCAATAGTATTTACATTATATACATGGTTTTACAAGTTTCATCGCTAGCTGAGAGGGAAATTGAAAAAATTGTGCACTTGGTGAATTTATCCTTCATCATATATCAGATTTTTTGTAAATATGCATTTAAAACATTTTCAAACATTAACTGGTGTATCGTAACAGGGTTGACAAAACACATGTATGCATGTCGATTAAATGTGGAAAAAATATAAAATAAGATAGCCTGAGATGGCACAGCACCTATTTCTGATAGGTAAGGATCTATTTAATCCAAAAAGGGTCATAAATAGTTTTAAAACAGTACTTCGAAAATCAAACATTAAGAATGGGAAATGGCACGTTTTCATATAATGACCCAGCTAAGTCGAGTCAACAGGGAGACTCTGGTGTCCAAAATATAAGGAACCAGACATGTTTTCAGAATCTACAAATCAGCAGGGTCATTATGGAGCCATGTGACGCTACACTGGAAGATGGCTGGTTTGTCCCCTGCACTTCTGATCTTGTTGATATCACACGTTTGATATTTTGGTCTCGTAATGCAGTTGAACAACAATTGTCACTAAGATCAGTGTTTAAAAGAGAAAACTGGTGAATAATCTCAGAAACACAATGGATGCGTGGCCTCAGCAGAAGTTAGTATCACCCTGGATCCCTCAACGAAAGGCCAAGGGGATTTTTTTTTTGCATTTTATGACTTTGAATTATTGCAAAAAAATAATCCCTGTGGCACACAAATGTTTGTGAGACTTAGAAGTTTTGTTCAACAAGATAATCTTCACCACTTTTATGATATTTGAAGCATAAATGCAACCACCAGAATGTCTAACATTAGGCTACAAACCAACTACACCACAGTTGCATGGCTTTAACATCGTCACCACAACAAGGCCGTAAAGTTGGTTTGGCGTAGTTTGGCATAATGACGCTCTGTGTCTCATTTAGCCACTCGTTAGCAACCATCTTTTTTTAAGACACATAAAGGCTTTAAAGTTTATGAGCTGTGTATTTACCAGCGTATTTTATGGAGTAGAACAAAATATCAAAGTCTCTTAAGCCTGTTTTAACCACTGAGGCGTCCCAGATGTGGTGTTGGTTGTCTACTATGATAGGCCTGTGGCGATATGCGATAAGTCGGTTAATTGCGCGGTAAATTAAAAGGGAGACGGTAACTTTTCCGTCCGCGATTAATTGACATATTCATGCGTGTTTGTTTTCCTCGTCTCTCTCCACCAAAGAGACTGGACGACAAGAGCGTTCACTGCCGTGCATCGTCTGGCAGCCAGGTGAGTTGGTTCATTAGCGTAATGAACGGAGGGAAAGCTCTTGTCATCGAGTGTCTTTGTCTCTGTGGGGGAGGCAGGGCTATGGGCTACACACACACACACACACACACACACACACACAGTGCGATCTTCGTGAGGGGGAGACGAGGTGGAGAAAAAAAACAGAGAGTTGAGCGTAAGAGAGACAGGGAACTTGTTCCCAGTAATTTGTACGAGCCGGTGTGCCGGGTTTGTTCTAAAACCATCTCAACAAAAAGAATATGACCAACTTAACTGCACACCTGAGAGTGAGAGACTGACAGTCTGTTTTTTGTATTCATTTCGATATTTTTACGTGTTATTTCGGATATTTAAATTTTCTTTTTGCATTCCTAAATATTCTTGTGAAATAAATGTTTATTTCTCTTTAAAAGGGTGTACTTGCATCAATATGCCTTTATTATTGTTATATAAGTTTGAAAAATGGTCTAAAAACAGCAAAATTACAACAATAATAAGAATGGATTAAGCAAATTACGCAATATTATCGCTTATTGTAATAATTTCTGACGCAATTAATCGCCCAGCAAAATTTGTTATTGTGACAGGCCTATACTATGACACACTAGATGAGATACAATGATGGATTATTGCACACAACACTCATTGTTGTTTACAATCTGGGCAAGCACAATCTGATGCCGCATCAGGCTGTAACTGGGCTGATATCAAGTCTGAACCCAGACGTTAAGAAGGTTAGGTTTAGTTGAGTTACTGTAGTTAGGTTGAGGAAAAGCAACAGGTGACAAAGTACCTTTAAATGACTCCAAGTTCACACAAGTTCAAACCAGTGTCCTTGGGAAAGTCCTGGGTCGTTTGACCCAACCACCTCCCTCCAACCATCCCAGCTGCTTCCTTCTTTACCCCCATCACTGCATTGGTCATGTGATCGCAGTCTCCCCAAACATGCGGGTGACACTGGAATTACTGGCTCACAATAATGTGGAATACTGAAGAATTTTGGAAAAGTAAAAAAAAAAAGTGCATGAGAAGAGCATGACTTGGGTAAGGATTGAGATGCTGTGGTGAGTATCATAAGACATGTCATGTTACTTAATGTTGTAACTGTACACGTATTTAAAACAGCATGAGCAGGAAAGATCCTTCATAATGTTGGTACAACTTCAATACAGAAGATGCTGAACTCTGAAAAGTCTTACATTTTTCCTCAGCAGTTTGGCACTCTGGTGAAACAGACTGCTCTCTTTCAATGATTTGACAAGGATCCACCCTGCTGGAGGGTCCTTGAAGACACGACCAAAAGGAATGGGTATTTTTTCGAGCATCACTTCAGTGTCATGTTATTTATTAGGCATGTCGTCTCTGCTCTGGGATGCTTCTGCCATTTACTGTCGCAGCTTGAAGGACACCGTTTTGATATCGCAAACAAATTTCCCCCGACAGACACTATCTACGCTCCATGTTGTGGCTGAGATTAAATCCACTGATTACACAGAGAGACACAAAATGGCGGCAGAAATATGTCCACAGGGATGAGACAGGGCGTCCACATGGCCACACAGAGTGCTTCAAAATGACTTATGAGCTTCAGAAAAACCTTTAAGTCGTCTCACACCTTCAGATGTGTTTTTTTCTCTGTCAAGCTGCTGTCAGCTCCCCGTCCCCTCCTCCTCCTCCTCGCTGCCCTGCCCTCATTCCACCTCTACTATCACAGACAGACACACAAATATTACAGACACACATCCCACAACACCGCCACCTGAACTCCAACACACACTCGCCCGCTCGCAAATAGAGGATATCGCAATGATGGACACCAAAGCTAGAGGGTGAAAATTGAGGCCGGACGTCACGTCAGACCAAGGACTCATAACGGCTCAATACATCAGCCCGCGTGTTTGTGTGCGTGTGCACATTTTTATTCCTCGCCGAGATGACACACTTTTGAGCAATGTCCTCGCACGTACGCTAGCAACCACTTTCCATGTGTACACAAACACACAATCAGACACACACACTTCATCACAGATTGTAACTGACAGATGAGTCACTCTGGAGCCATTGAAACATGGAGGCAGCGTGATAGTTGTCACACTCGTTTACTGATGCTTCTCCATCCATCTCTGAGCTCATGTGTCCGTCTTCAGAGAGATGAGAGGAGAGATGGAGGTGTGACCTCTCGCAGATTGCCTGAACCCATCCCTCTGTGCAATCTCTCTTCCATACTACCTCTGTTTTACCTTCTTCACTCACTCACTTCGACTTCCTCTTCCTACACTTTCTCCCCCTTCTTTTTTGCTCTGTCTGTCCCCTTTCCCTCCTCATCTCCTTCCCCTCTTCCTCATGTCCTTGATGCAACACTTCAAAGTGGAGCGCAGGGCTTTCTGTACTTGGCGTCGCTGTGCAGGGAAATGCAGCCTTCTAAGAAACCAAAGCCCGATACACAATGCAGAAGCTCCTGCGTCACTTTGGAGATGGCGAACAAATAACCAGGAGAAACCTTGCACAGCTGGAGAGATCTTAAGCAGCGCTGTGTGATCTCGTGGCAATTTCTAGAAATGTATACAAAAAGCAGCTCAGGCTGGTTTTGTTAGCTCTGTATGAAAAATTGAAGAGGAGGGAACGGCTGCAGAATCTTATTACGTGAGGTGCCTGTGGGGCTGGTTAGAAGGTTAAAAAGCAATGAACAAGGCTCTACAAAAGGTACCAGAATTTACTCTTCCAATACTCTACCTGCCGAGGTTCCACAGTGAGATACCTCAAAGCTTAAATGTGCTGTAAACAAGATTATCTGAGCTGAGTGTTGCCTGTAAATAGTATGAACAGAGGTAAAGTCTCAGGGATTTTGCGAAATGTTGACAGATTCTTTGCAGTACACGGATGATAAGTACATTGAGGTCATGGTCGTTGTGCTGTGACCTCAGAATGTGCCAGGATGGTTTGCAGAAGAATGTGAAGCAAGTTGGATCAACCTCTTAGGGCCTGTAGGTGAGTGTCTGTCAACCCACACTGCAATTTTTTTTCCAGGAACTTACGATATGTAACTGATATTTCACAATAAGTTACATTATTACCACCTCACAGGCTTTTGCTGTGATATCTGACCAAAGTCAGAATTTTATTGTGAAATTCATGCAGGTAAATAAAGTTATTTCACTGATGAACCACAGTAATATCCAACACATCCTCACTGTGACCTCGTCACATGTCCACGTTTGGTCATGGACTTTCCACGTCCACATATGACGTCCAAGGTACCCTGGGTGTGTTGGTTGTTGACGTTCTGGGACGCCGTGTCAACTTCAGCCTGTTACATGCATTGTCTCTTTTCAAAATACACTTCTGTTTTCACAGGAAATGTACAGTTTACATGCAGTCTCTTTCAAAATAAAAGCACGACGTTGTTACAACACTGCAAATTAACTTTTTTTTTTCCTTCAACAACAAACACACCTGGTTAGGTTTAGGACAAAAGAACAGGGTTTGGCTTTAGGATCTTATGGACACCAACGGCGCTCTCTCGGGTGAAAGTCGGTGTTCATTGGACCCATCCATCACCCCTCCCGCCCGCCCCAGTCGGACGTTCACCGCCTTAATGTTCGTCCTTGTCCCACGTGTTTCCCACCAGGCGCCGTTAAACTTTAACGGCAACCGGTTGCATATTTTGCAGATGTTAAAGCTATAGTGCCTAACTTCTACAGGTCCGTAAATGTCCGTTTCACCCAAGCCACTGCTAGAGGAGATGACACAATGCTGATTAAGCCGATCGGCTCCTCTAACATCTCGCGGTGTTTTTCAATATATATCATTTTTAGTTTGCGGATTTTTCAGTTTGGCGCACAGGAAATGCTTCCTCACAACAAGAAGGGAGGGGGAGGAAGAGCGGACAGTGTCATAGCAAGAGGTAGAGCGAAGGTAGAAAGAGAAAGCAACATGGCGTACAAGCGGCTGAGACACGGTTCAGAAGTGGATCCTACCACAAAGGCAAGTGTTACTCTGTGTACATAGAAGTGCCGCCAGCTTATTAGTTGTAATAATGCATTATCCGCTGGGAGGCGACAGAAGTTACGCACTATAGCTTTAAAGAACGCCACCGCAAGTGCTGGTTTTCGACGACTTCAGAGTGAGACCAGGCTCTAAAACATGGAGGTTAACTCTGAGATAACAGTGAAATGCAGTAGTTCTATTGGAGCATACTGTTAAATGACAGTAATCCAATATACATAAACTGTGAAGTTACAGTTAAGTAAAGTCACTTATTTATAGTCATACTGTAGGTACATCACAGTGATGTCATGGGCTTCTGACAAAGTGCTGCGACGCCTCACAGCCCCACCCTTAAATATGACGAACTTATGTTATGAAAAAAAAAATTATCCCCCATACAGTTGTCATGAATGTTGAAATTAGTTACAGAGACCAAAACCATGTTTTGTACCAGGCTGTTAACATGAGGGTCCGAGGGGAACAACTCTGTTCTGACACCAGCCTCAAGTGGCCATTTGATGAACTGCAGTATTTGGCACTTCGGCGCTGGCTTAATTTTTCAGCCCTGGAAGTTGCCACTTGTACAAAACACACTGTTTGTTCGTACCTTCCAGAACAACATACACAGCACTCTGCTGAAATGCCCCCTTTAGGTTTGGAAAGAGTCTGAGGGTCTCGTGCATTAAAGACGTTAAAGATGAAGGGTGCTCCTTCAGTTTGAGAGGATGCCTCTTGGATGTCTCCTGGGAGAAGTACTGTCGTGACATACAAGTGGAAAGAGACCCTGGGGCAGACCCAAAACACCTGGAGGGATTAAAAATATCCCCTCTGGCCTGGGAATGTCTCCAGGAAGAACTGGCGGGTGTGACTGGAGAGAAAGACACCTGGGGCCGGTTCCACAAAGAAAGACTTTGACTTAGATCCAACCAACAGACTTCAGACAGATATCTAGGTTTCCATCTTGCTCAAAGGTGTCTAGTTCTTGACAATCTCAAATTAAACTAATTTGCCCAACACAGCTGGCCGAGCAGCTATGTCAAACTATTTATCTCCCTTCAATCCGGCTCTGCATTGTGGAAAAATTCAACAGTTACAAGGCCATGATACAGAGAAGTTCAGCAAAGACGCAACAATACAACAGAAACTTCCAGTAGCTTCAAATCTCAGCTCTGTGCCGAGCTGAGATGCTGAGGCTTCTCAATGTGGCAGGGCAGGTCTTATAATAACAACTCATCATGTATATTTTTAACGAGTTACTGCAGGTCTTATCACTGGCTACACAGCATCCTCATTAACCTCAAGTTATGAGCCATATTGTCTTTTTTCTTGCAACTTGGTGCCACTGACTGTCTGCACCAAGAACAATACCACTAACATTTAATCATTCAAACTCAAGCAGATGGCCGAATCCACACCATATCTACGACGAGGACAAAAGCGTTTCATCAACGAGAACCGGACGAGACCATGAAAGATTCAAATGAATAAAATGTGCAATATTTTATCTCTGTAGTTATTCTTTTTCTCAATCCTTTATTTCTTTCTTCCTCGGTTTAATTCGTTCACCATCACCTGTCCCTCTCTCCTTCTCCTCTTCCAACTCAAATGGCGGTCCTCTAATTGAATAACTTATTAGTTGGCTGCTTCAGAATTTATTACTTGGGTGGACATTAAACTCCCTCAAACACACACACTGCTCTGTCCTCAGAAAGAAGACAAGGGGAGGGAACAAATGGAGCAGGGAGACACATGTAAGGAAGATTTTAGAGGAAATGGATTCAGAGGGTGAATGTTGGGAGGACACATTGATGAAAGAGTTGATGGAGAAAAGGAGGGAGAGGTGTGGGGGGGGTTATTGGTGAGTTAAGAGGTAAGAGGAGTAGTAAAAGGAGGGACAATTCACCTGGGGTTAAAACAGTTAGAGTACAAGGGGCAGAATTATTACAGCTATGTCAAGCAAGACTGCATCCTGCTGTAAAATCTGGGCCACGCTGCTGCTTAACAAGAACCACCTCTCACTTTGGAGACTTCTTCAGTGCAATATTTAGAAATGCTCTTACCATGAAAAACAGAGCCATGTGAAACTAAATATATACAGTGACTCAGCATTTCCCTCTAGCACACTGACTCAGCAGTCTGTGGTTAAGGTGACAACCCGAAGACAAATCACCTTCAAGTGTCAGAAGAGTGTGTGTAAATGCTTTCTTTCATCCAGACCGAGCAAAATAATGGATTATTTCAAGGATGTAACTCTTTAATCAAAGGTATAGATAGATAGATAGATAGATAGATAGATAGATAGATAGATAGATAGATTATAAATTAAAATAAAAATCAATACTTGGCGTCCATGTGTCGATACGATATTGTCACACAAAAATATCGTGATAGTATGCTGTATCGATTTTCCCCACCCTTAATAGATTGATAGATAGATGGTCAATAGTTGATGAGATGTTTCTATAGACTAAAAATAATGGATGTAGCTGGCGTGACATTACCCATTGGTTTATGGAGTTTTCAAGCCTTGAGTCAGCATTTGTTCATCGCCATCTTGTTTTTGGAGCCAGAAGTGACCATATTTGTGCGAGAGGCTGGCCCTGTGGGGGAGCGAGGGGTGGATCTGACTGAGAAATGCCCCCTTTGCGTTCAGAAGTCAAGGAGAGTCGCCATTGTTGCTGAACGGCGACCGGGGGCGTCAGGGAGACATGCAGCAGGACAACAACAACTATTAAGGGGGTGGACGTCTGAGTAGAGCAGGTGGGAGGATGGGTCCAACATAAAGTCAAGAAGGATAGTCCGCACACTTGATGCTCCCAGTTCACATGCATTTATTTAGCACATCCCAAAAATACTGTGTGTGACGTTTCGAGCCAAATGCTCTTCTTCAGACATGAGACATACATCCAGGACACCATTTTTAAAGGGACGCCAGTGGGGTCACATGATGGGTCACATGATCAAAGATAACTAAAGAACAGTGAAAATTATTGACAGTGACAATGAATAAGACATATATAAAAATATATACAACAATCTCTATACCAGACTAAGAAATGACACCATCAGGCCATCTGGCCGTCATACTTTCAATCGGCTAGATAGAGATGCCTCTATATAAAATTTAGCAGGATGGCTGATTTAAATCTTAATAGATAGGACCACTCCTTTCAATATTAAACAACAAAAAACATCCAAAAGCATGGGTGGATGGGTCCGCCGTGTCAGCTTCAGCCTGTTACATGCATTGTCTTCTTTCAAAATACACTTCTGTTTTCACAGGAAATGTACAGTTTGCATACAGTCTCTTTCAAAATAAAAGCACTATGGTGGTACAACAGCATAAATTGCCGTATTTTGCCTTTGCCAACACACACAGGAAGTTAGGTTTAGGAAAAAAAGAACAAGGTTTGGCTTTACAATCTAAAGTGCAACATACACTGCCGCCAGCGTGGCGCTGTGGCCGTCAAGTGTCGCCCCCCAACACACATTGGCAGCGGCACGCAGCAGCACCATCGAGTGTATTTCCCACCCCAGCCCGCTAGGTGGCTGTACCTACACTCGTTGCCAACGGAAAAACTTTGAGGCAACAACAACTTGGATTTCAGGGGTGAGTTTCTTAAGTATCCCTTTGAGTTGATACTATGGCGGCCGAGACGTACATAAAAGGCTTTTCTTGCAGCACCGGCCGCGCTGGAAATACAGCAGTGGGGCGCGTCGGCCGGCACCGGCGTGGGTTTGTTCATAGAATATAATGGAGGTGGGCGTTTTGATGCACAGCGTATGGCGGCAGTGTGTGCTGCACTTTACAGGAAGTGAACACCAGCCTCCTTCCATCGCTCCTCCCACCAGCCCTACTCAGACTGCCCCTGGCTTAACATTCGTTGTTGTTCTGCCGTATTTCCACCTGTCACCGCCAGGCGCCATTAAACAATAACAGCAACCAGTTGTGTATCATGCCGACATGACAGGACAGCTTTTTCCTGAGTTTCTGACGTCAGAAGTCACTGAGCAAGTGACAGTAGTTGACTTAGAAGCGAGACCGGGTGGACATACCTGTTTTGTCGTGGTTTTAAGGGTGGAGTGGAAAGTTCAAATAGACTACAATGTCAGGTGATATTGAGAAGACATGTCGATTCAGAATGGCCTTGATAGCATTGTGTTTCCTGTCTATAGCGTTCGCCATTGTTGTCATTACTCCTCACTGGTTCCAGCACACTGCTCGACAACACTTGACAACTGTTTGCTGTCGCAAATTAGTATAAGTGTTATTTGTAGAGGACAGGGTTGCATGAGGCTTTATATTAGGCTATACATATTTGTGACCTTAAAGATTTACATCTTCAGTTTACAGGAAAGGTCAGCAGTGACTTCCCCTCGACTAGAAGAGCCAACTGTAAATGTCACATTATTTATTTATTAGGCGTGTCGTCCCTGGTCCAGGAAGGTTCTGCCATTTACTGCTGCAGCTGCAGGAAGGACACAGTTTGGACACCACAAGCAAAGTTCCAAAGTTGGGCCAAAATACTCTTGATATGAAGATCAATACACCAACATCCAGCTCAGTCCACAGAAGAGTGTTTTGCTTTGTTTTGTCAGTGATGTACATGTTTAATTCTTTAATCAGATGCATGCCCGAGATTGCTGTGTCTCTGTTACTGCATGCAACAGTTTCTTCCTACTGCCCCTGAAGCACACAGTGACCATCCTCAGGCTGTGATCAGCAAACAAGCAACTGGTATGGGACACAGGCAAGCAGTGAGACTCAATACAGAGGCCTACGGCAGAGAAACATGGCAGTGAAACCTCAGAGCCAGCACGATTCACATGGCGACCTTCCAGAGACGAGCCACCAGAGCCTGAGGCGCAGTAGCCAGTATCCGCTCGGCCTGAATACTCCAGTTTCCAGGGTCTGAGTGAACTGGATTTAAGAGACATTTGAAGATGTTTTAATCACCTTACAGCCGTCCTTTATTGGTTATTTTATGCAATAAATCTTTAAATTGCACTCTCAGATGTGTTTATTTAGCTCGGCCCAAGAACCTGTGAAGCCTTGTATGGAGTCTTGTATGGCCTTTAATGTTTTAATGTCTTTCATGTTTATATTTTAGTTCTTTAATCCAAGCTATTGATTATCATTGGGCTGGCCACGTACGTATCATAACTAATGTAGTGGCATGTATAGAAGTGCGTAGATTATCTTGTAGTCAACACTTTCAACAGCAGAGTGACTGAAACAGTTTTGGGCTTGTGGTGCTCCCTCAGTAAAGTCAGGATGAGATATACTGCAGACGACGAATCTCTCTGCAGCAAACATTTACAAACCCATTCTCCATATTTTCTGCTCATCTTTTCTCCCTTTGCCACATTCTGTCTTTCTCTCAAACTTGCCTTTACATATATTTTTTGGACTTTCTCTCTCAGTCGGTCTTCTGCGCTGTTTCCCTCTCCCAGCCTCTCGCGATCCGTCCCTTCATCTATCTTTTAGTCCTTCCACCCACCTCTGTCTCCCTCTCTCCCTGCATCTCCCTTCCTGCCTGCCTCACAGCCTTCCCTCAGGCCTAGCTTGTAGTTTTCTGTCCATCAGCACTTTGGGGAAAACGAGAGAGGGGAAAGATGAGAAGAAGCGAGTGCAGGGCCTTGAGGCCTGCCGGCAGAGCGGCGGAGAGGCGACAGGAGAGGAGAGAGTGAAGAATCTGAAGTGGAGAGGGAGCGAGGCCGGCAGACCTTCCACTCCTCCGTGTCCGGGCATTGACAAATGGCTGTCTAATGACCTGAGATTAACTGGCTGAGAGGTCAAGATGAAAAAAAAGGAGCCATGAAGACAGAAGTGGAGAAAAAGAGTGAAAAATATCACGGGGAGAGGGAGCGAGTGAATGAGAGTGAGATGAATAGACCTCCCTCCTGAGAACAGAGAGTTCCTAGCTGTTGGGTGAAGACTGTTAGCAGCGTGGGGTGGAAATAGATGGATGGCAGTGTTTGTCTTACTTAAGCTTTCCTCAGGTTCTGCAGTCAGAGGCAGTCGGCTGGTCAAACTGACAGAGAGAGACTCTACAGCTGGTTGAACACAAAAATATTTGAATATGTACAGAAAGACTGAGAGATGGTGGTGTGAGGGAACATAGATAGCTCGTCTTCAGCTCTCAATCCAAAACACTCATAGCAGCTAAAAGTAAGCAAAAAGCAGTTTCTCATACGAATACAGTTTTGAATTTAAATTAAAGACAGAATGTCCAGCATGAAGTCAATACACTTGTTATTTTAGGCTACAGTCTTGTTTTGCTATCGCTTGCTAGCTTTTAGCTAAATGTCGCTAAGTACTTGACCTCACTGAGTTAGTTTGGGTGCTAGAGGACTGTTTGTGCCTTCAGCATGTCACAGATAAACATTTAAATGGTTTCATAAGAGTGAAAAGTAAACATAGTGTATCTTGTTGGAAGAGATGCTGGTTGCCATGTTCCACTGGTGTTGCTCTCTGCCTCAAGAGACTCCTGGGAAATGTAGGAGAAATCAATCTGCCAGTGTTTTGTAGCTACCAGCCTCAGTCTGTGGCTGCTGTTTAGAAAAAGTAAGATAAACTCGAAGAAACTTTTATTCAGCAGCCTAATTTTATTTTCATACCTTCCAACTCGTTTGGTCAGTGGTCCACGCCATCAGATACAGATGCACTGAGGGAGTATCAGACCTGCTGGACGGCCAACATGTACTCATCCTAGCTCATCCAATATCTTTGCTTTGTCAGTGGACCTTAGCGTCTAAACATGAAATGCTAGGTACCCTCCTGCGTCAGTTGCTGACGTTCTGGGATGGCGTGTCAATTCATGCTTGTTACATGCAATATGTCATTTTAAAATACACTTCCCTTTTCACAGGAAATGTACAGTTTCTGTTCGTCAGATGCAAACAGTATTTTTCAAAATACACTTACAACATTGGTGAAACACCTCATATGTGCATGGGGTTAAGTTTAGGCAGCAACATTCACACAGGAAGCAAACAGCGGGCTCCCAGGTGAAAGTCCAGGGTTTGTTGGACACATCCACCTCCCCTTCTGTTGAACCTACAGAGACTTCGTAAGTGCTATATCGTAGGCAACTGGACTTGCTTGCGTTTCTTGAAGACGTTCCGCCTCTCATCCAAGAAGCTTCTTCAGTTCTAAATGACTGGTACGAAGTTGCAGGCTATAAACCCTGTGTGGGTGGGAACCCTTGCAGAGTCGTAGGGGTCACATGAGCTCTTAGTTTCAGAGTTGTTAAGGTCACAATGTGAGTCATTGGCCCAGGGGTAGGGGATAAGTAGTGTCGTAAGCCACCCCCTCTGTTTAACGATGGTCGTTCCAGCTTGACGTCAAGCTGGAACGACCATCGTTAAACAGAGGGGGTGAACTGAAGAAGCTTCTTGGATGAGAGGCAAAACGTCTTCAAGAAACGCAAGCAAGTCCAGTTGCCTACGATATAGCACTTACGATTACCATGACCTGGATGACTGAGAATCTTCACCGACAACTAAAGAGACTTCCTTTATTTCTATGACATTGTTGCCGGTGATGTTAACTGATGCCGTCCGGCGGCGTATCATACTGCCACAGAAGATGCCTCTTTTTGTGTTGGTGTGTGACATGAAAATCACTGACTAAGCCACGATATTTGACTTTTGGGATGAGAATCAGACGGCAGCATTTTTTTTTTTATGCTCCAAGCAACTTCTATCGTATAAAGAGCACAGAAGTCCACACAGGGCGGGCAGAAGGGGAGCTGGATAAATCAAACAAACTTCAGACTGCTGTTCATTTGCTGTATGAATCATTGGTCAATCTGACGTCACCCGGCGGTGAATCATACCCCTGCAAAAGGTGGCTTTTGGTTTCAGTGTCTGGCGCTGAAATCACTGACCAAGCGGCAACATCTTTATATCTTGTTCACAACCGTCATGAATAGAAATACTCATATAAAGTCAATGGAAACGTGATTAGATGCGAATTCCCACCAGGAGACACGATGGATGTGTCACGAATGATGCAAAATACAATGCGGTGCAAATGAAGCAAGCAGGGGCGGAAATCCCGGGGGGGACAGGGGGGACATGACTCCCCCTTCAGTAAAGCTGTCCCCCCCTAGAATAATTTGAGACACAATTAATAATTTTTGAACAATGCAGTATTTATTAAAAGCACAATGTAAGTGGTGCTCATTATAATCGTGCAATAATGTGCTATTTAAATTTAGTCCCCCCCTCCCATTCCTAGTAGTGGTATATCCCACACTCTTTCCAACGGGCGGGGCTGCTTAGCAGCAGTGTGTGGCTGCACCCGCTGTCCACATCGCGCATGGCAGGGTAAGATGTGCACTCACACAGACACAGTTTAACTTACACAAGTTACAACACATCCCATTTACTGTTACAACAAGCCCCAGGCCCAGGCTGATAATATAAACTGTCTGCAACATTTCTCCTGCATTGTTCAAAAGCCTACTCAATTACGAGTGCTGCTAAGCTAAAAGCTAATGATTAAGCTCAGAGTTTAGTGATAGAGAGGACAGGAGAGAAAGAAGAGGGAGAGGACAGGACAAGAGCAGTCAGTGGCGGAGCGGCTTGTGGGTACCTGTCTGTAGGCTCTCCACCTGTCAGTGAGACAAACATGAGAGACGTGCAGACGAGGAGCGGTCATTACGCGTGACTATTACGCACGGTTGTGAGGTGTACAGCGGCAGATCTCACAGCACACTGTTTATAAACCAGTTTACCAGTTTAATTGCAGGAAATGTTTAGTTTTAGTTTAGTTTAGTTAGTATAGACATTCACTCTGCCTGTTGGAGAGACAGAGAGAAGATTAAAGCATCAAATTGTGGTAAAAGATGTTGTATAAAAGACAGGCTACAACTTTTTTGTTGTCCCCCCCTGGAATTATTCTCTAAAATTTACTGTTTATTGTCAACTATGAAATGGGATTTTCGCCCCTGGAAGCAAGTAGCGTGATTTCACATCACATGCTTATTCGCGAGAGCTGAAAAAGTGGAACATCAGCCACTGATTCGTGCTGCGATAGCCAATCAGCATTGATATCCATCAGGGACGTTCCAATGGAAGTTCATTCATTGATTCAGCAATGTCAAGCCCATATGACGAGAGATATTTGCACATATGAAGCGAGTCAACACAAAATATTGTAGCGTTCAAACTTGTACGAGTAACGTGACGCGTGTGAACACAACATTAAAATCTCTTTTTGAACTTTAAAATGAAAGCAGACTTTTGTCAATTCTGTTTTATTTCATATTTGAAAAATTATGACAATTTTTTATTATCTATTCACTATGGACTCAAAACAAAACATACACTACTTTCCTGTATTTTGGTGTCCATTACGACATTTTAATGGCAACTGTAGTGTTTCATACATTTCATAAATTTATTCTTATTTTTATTCTGATTTTTTTCCTTTTTATAGTTTTCGTGTTTATGACTTTTAATATTTTCTTCTTTTGTTGTTCGACTGTTTCTTTCTCATCTAAATTTGTTCCCAATAAAAGTGCTGCTCAGGTGCAACATGAAAGACTGTACAGTAAAATATGCACATCACTGATAAAATGTTCCTCGCTGGGTTTTTAATATTATTCAAAGTGCCACATAAACAGTTAGTCTTAGCTTTCAGTTGCTGGGCTGCTGGTGGTGTTATTTAAAGGTTAAAAGATTATTTCTTTGTCCTCTGTCTCAGTGTTCTCCCCTTTCTAAATTCATTGTTTGCTCTGTCTGCATTCACATTCATTGTGTTTGTTTGTGTGCATTGTGTAGCTGTGTGTAAAAGTCCATTCACTTCTGTTGCGGCGAGAGAAAGAGAGACCACTTTGTTGACCCAGGCTGATAAATTATTTAATTCGATTACCACCATCTGTATAGAGGAAGTCAGAGGACAGTGCTCGGTAAGAACGCTCGGGCGTTTAAGGTGCAGACCACACAGGGGTGCACAGAGACCTTTAACCGCTGAAGAGCAGTGTGACAGATCGGGGGAGCTCATGGTGCACTTAGATTCTTTTCTATTTTGGCTGAAAATAAATGTGTGTGTGTGTGTGTGTGTGTGTGTGTGTGTGTGGGCAGAATACAAAACCTCCACTGGGGATTGAACAGGCTGTGGAAGGTAATGATTGTTGCTGTAAGGCCACCAGCGTGTTTCTACCAACGTTCATGAATCCTGACAAAGTGCCATTGAGCCCGACAGTGAACTTATGAAGGCTTGGAGCAAAATGAAACTATTCCCAGCATTCAACCCAAGGTCAAACACACACAGTCATAAGAGCCCTCTCCTTGATGCATGGCCACTCTCCGCTTCATTAATAACATTAGAAAGTAATCCTTTTACATTAAGTTTTTCATTTCAGGGGCCGAGCCCACGCTCGGATCTGTCAATAAGTCTTTGTGCTGCAGTGGCACCCTCGGCGCTCTGTGCCACAGAGCTATTATTTCTGGGACAAAGGTTTTTTGAGCCAGTGGAAATGACAGTGTGACTCTGACTGTACTGGAACACGGGTCAAAAGCACTGCTCATGTGGGAGTACATATAATAGGCTGTGAAACCTTTTCCCATACATTCATACCTACACCAGAGACGCACTCAATAAAAGAAAGCCTTTCTTTGTGTAATACATATTTCATTGACTTTCTTAAACATATTTTCTATGTCTAATTCCACTTCCTGAAGCACGCAGACACCAGAGACACAGCCAAAAAAACAAAACATAATGAAATGAGAGCGTCACCTCTTACAAATATTCAGGTGCCTGTTTTTGAAGAACATCTTAAATTTGATGTAAACACTGTGCAGCGAGGGCAACAGAGACTTCACCTCCTCCATAAACTAAATTCCGTCTCCATCAGTCGCGTCATCCTCTGTTGTTTCTGTCAGTCTTTTACTGAGAGTCTCCTGTGTTTTTCATTTATCTGCTGGTTTCACAGCCTCACAGTGAAAGACAGAAACAGTCTAAACAGCATCATTACAATCAGCTCCAAGCTCACAGGACGGACGCAGCAGAACTTCTGGACAACTTGTTCCTGCAGGCGGTTTCTCTCTGTTGCCATCAAGGCGTTGTTACGTTTTACCTGCTGGTTCAACAAACCGGTATCCAAAATCTGTCATTCACTCTGCTCTTTTAAATTCTCTGTAAATATTATTGTTTTTTTTAAATCTCTTTTATTGACAATCAGTCTGTTCACTTTGTTTATAGATTCCTTCATTCTACTGTACTCTGTGGCATATTTTTTTTAATCTTTGATTTGCTTTTATAGTATGTGTGCAAGGCCAGCTGATCAAACAAATTGCTCCAAGGGGAATAAAGTTTTCTGAATCTGAATCACTAATTTTATTGTTTATTTTTAAAAATCACAGTACTGGCCAAAAATATGAAGTTACGTCTTATTTCTATTTTATATATTTTTTTGTTTTTTATTAATTTATTTATTTTTTGTAATTTTATAATATCTTAAATCTTGATTATTTTCTCCACGAGTTTGAAGACATAAATTTAAAACCATATATAGATTTTTTTTTTTTTAGAGCTGATCCACGGGAGTTGTTCTAAGTAACTTAGCATCACGCAAACAAATATAAATGTTTGAATTTTTGTCACTATGGAGACGCTACACATCGCTAGCTCAGTTAGATTTTCAACATTTCAATCATTCAGTTCATTTCACAGAAAACATGAACACCTAAGTGTAATTCATTCAGGTGGCTTTTGGCGTTTGTGTCTGTCGCTGAAATCAGTGACCTAGTGATGGCAGAACAGGCTGCATTGTGGCGGCAGAAGCTCAGTCCATACAGACTTGGGTTGCTAACTGGAGGGTTGCTGGATCAAGTTTGGAGCATGGACTGGTAGCTGGAGAGGTGACAGTTCACCTCCTGGGCGCTGCAGCAGTGCGCTAAGCAAGGCACCGCACCCCAACTGCTCAGGGCGCGCTATCGTGTGTGTATTGTCGTGACACAAAGAGAAACTTGAGAATAGACAACAATCAACATTACATATCTGAGAAAAATATAAAAAAGTAATCGAATAATTTAATCAAACTGTTTTTATAGTATATTTATAGATATTACAGCTTACATAGAAAAAAGGATATAATTTGTTTTAGCTAGCTACTGAGCATGACACAGATGGGTTTGTCTTTTTGAGAACATATGTAGCAAATGGCCCCAGCAGGTATATTTCCAAGGTGGCAATCTGAATCACTTGCGAGGGCCCGCTGTCTCTCCAGGCCCCTCCACCCCAGGGGCCCCGGTGCAATCTCACTGCCTGCACCGTCTATATTGATGCCCCTGACAGTGAACAAAACAAAACAGAACAAAAGAGTCACGTTTGAACTGATGTAGTTTAGGTTGTGTTTAAGATGCCAAACTACTTCATACTGTATGTGCTCTTTGGCCTCACAGTTCTTCTGTCAGAAGCTTTTCCATTTGTTGACACCAAACAGACAAAAGCTACAAAAAGGTGGATCTTAAGAGGATTTATATTATCCTTTCTCTTTTAATATGAAATCTAATGTTCAAACAAATGCTGATGGGAATCATGGCAGACGTGTCAACAGTTGTGTGTGACGTACACTTCATCCCAGATATCTTCATACGTTTTCTGTTGCAGAATTTATCGTCCTTTTATTGGAGTGAAGTTAGAAACAGCTCGTATTCAGACTCACGGACGTACATGCACTCACACACTATCTGTGTATCTAAACTAATCATCTCTCCCTCTCTGTGTCTCTCACTCTGTCTCTATTTTGGACCAGTGTTGCCGTACTTGTGTGTGTGTGTGTGTGTGTGTGTGTGTGTTCTGATTGCTCAAACCTAATGGTGTGTCAGGACTGTGAAATGATCTGTGTCTTCAAATCCTCTCCCTTAGCTCAGCTCAGCTCAGCTCTCTCTCTCTCTCTCTCTCTCTCACACACACACACACACACACACACACACACACACACACACTTTCATCTCAGTCGTATTGTAGTAGCAGTAAAATGTCATTTTCAATGCTGCTGAGGCGACCCCTCTCTCTCCTGTGAGGATGCACTACTTCAGGTTGTCTGGCTGCCTGTCAATATCGCCATGGAAACCGACATGACTTGAATTGCGTCTCGTTATAAGCAGGTATGATTTTGACAAAATCTACATATGGGTGCTTTCTATTGTTTTTCTCCTGTTGTGTTCTGCACTCGCTGCTGCGAGGAGAAACCTGCACGCTGCTGAAAAACAGCAAACACTTTAACACCTCCGCAGGATTTAACATCTGAACTCTGGTTCCAATTAGTGGGCTGTGAAGACGTGTTTTTCACCCATGTTCATTGTGGTCTCACCCAGCAGGTGCCAACTTTGATCACAGCCAAGAAAACTGCAAACTGAGGGGCAAATTTACCAAAGGACTGCACGCATGTGCGCCCGCTAAACCTGCACAAATAAAACAAAAGAGGAAACCGTGTGATTCTCAAAGCACGCGCAAAGGGTGGAACGCACCCCAATCTGCGCTGCCAAGGAAATCAGTGCTCCTGTGCTGTTAGCACATATTTAAATGAGGTGATCTGCATTTGGCACAAAACTGGCTCCTTCTATACAAATGAGCCTCATTACAAAACAGTCTCACTTACAGAGATCAATGCTAATAGTCACGCAGCTACAGTGCATCTTCAGAGAGTTGGTAAAGTGAATTAATAAGAAGTGTTACGCCCATCGTCTTTTACAGTCTGAAGGTGTGCGTTTGAAAACATCACTGACACACAGATATAAAAACCCTAATGCAGTTTCTGTCCATCACTTTTAAACCGCTCACCTGAAGTTTTGAGAAACGCCTCTGCACCCCATCGCTCATCGTCTAAAAACTCCAGTTTTCTTTTTCTCTCTGTTGTTGATCTGCCGACTGTGATCTGGCTCAGAAGGTCCAGACACACCAAATGGACTTCAGAGAACTAGCATCAATGAAAGCCAAATGTGTCACCTCACATCGCCTTTTGTCTCGGCCAAAAAATTGCACATGAACACATCGTAAAGACTACAGCTAACAGCCAACAAGTGTCTATGTTCTGTGCCTGCATGAGAGGAAACATCTCTCCACACCAGCAGAGGGCGGTAGTGTGTATTCGTCATTCAAAAAGGGAAACAGGAAAACTGTCTTGATGCTAGTTAGCCAGTTAGCACATTAACAACACAATCCAGTGTGTAAACAGATCATGTTTACTGTGCTCCAGTGAACTATAACTCAAACCATCAGGGAACATTTCTGCTAAAGAGCTCAATGGCTAAAAAAATAATCTTACTTACTAACATCCGTTTCTCTTCTTGTGCGCTGAGCTGAACTGCCAATTGGAATGATTTCACTCATGACAGGCTCCTCTGTCGCCAATTCAACATTCACCGCTCACCGACAGCCCAACGTCGACTGATGGCCCACCATCCATTTGGTGTGTCAGGGTGAGAGACTACATTTATACTTTGTCCTTTTTGCATCTGATTGCAGTTTTGTGGCAAACTGCACTCGGCTGAAAAACTGTATGGGCGTGTTTGTGTTGTAATGTCATTAGCACAGTATCTTTTGGTGAATCTGACCCTGCCCCATCTCCACCAAACCCTTTCAGTCCAGCACCTGTGGAACCAGCAGTAACCCTTCAGACATGGTACCTAGACCCTCGGTCTGTTCAGACAGTCCTCTTAAATGTGGGCGGGGTTGTTGTCACTCACTGCTCCGTCCAGCACTCGCTGTATTTCCTCATCAGCGGTGACACAGATGGAAGTCTGCACCTGGTTTATCGTCCACAGAACGAGGCTGCACGCCCACATTTTCAGAACAAAATAGAACAGGCTGCAGTGAGAGTCTCTCTCCATGGGATATTTAAAAATAGCAGCTTTGTGCATTTAGTCCTTCTCAGGCAAGCTCAGGGGTTTAGTGTTGCTGTAGCCCACAGGAACAACGCTCCGCAGCTCCTCTGTTTGTCATTGATGCTGCTCTGTTCTGCTTCCAGGGGGTGTTTGCTGCTGCCCTCCCTGCATTAGGCTTTCCTTGTAGGCGCATGGAAGGGCAGAGAGGCCCCAGGACAGAGCCACATTGGCAAATACAATGCTGCAATGGAAATAAAGTTTTCTTTCACAGCAGTGGTCCTGACTGAAATGAGCCTTTGGTCGGCTGAACCTCGCTGACACTTCTACAGCACAGTCCTGTTCACAGCTCCACTGCGGAATAATTTGATTTTGTAAATAATGATTTATGAATCGTTGCATGTATATATTTCGAGACCTTAAATGGAGGGCATCTGAGCCTTGAGCCTTTTTAAAATTGTTTCCAAGTGACAATTAGTTCACAGAGTTCTGAGTTCAGTATCAGCATGAGACTCTTCCTTCCTTCAACAACTACTATGCAGGAGCTCTTAAACAAAGTGCTGTCTATTAAAGAGAAACATATCTATGATTCCAGATGGCTTCCTGACTGCTGTCGTGTAGAAGTTATTTTAATTACTCTGCAGACAGTGTGTTTCAGAGTTTTTGTTTTTCCTTCCAGGACAGCTTGTGTGCTTCCTGATTATAACTCAGCTGTAATGTACCCAAAAAAACAGCAACACTTAATTGCACATCCCTTTTTTTCAATTACTGAAGTTACCTCAACTTAACACAAAGATATTTCTCACAGTTTTTGGGAAAGTAAAATCTTAAGTGGCCGCTCTTCAAAGACAAAACAAGAGCATTGTGACAGCTGTGTGAACAATAGCCTGTTTGCAGAGAGAGCTTTTCAGAGCCACCTGTTCCCAAAATCACACTCTTGTCATTGATGATTGTATACAAGCGCACCTATCCCAAAAACAAGCGCCTCTCCCCCGTACTTGTCCACAGAACAAGTGCTCCTGAGTGGTGCCTGTCAACAAAACAAGCACCCCCACTGTACAGAGGTTACAGGCGACAAGTGCCTCTCAGTGGTGGCTGCTGAAAAATCAAGCCCTGCTCAGATGTGTGTGTTTATCACAGGGGCCGGCCTACGCACTGCAGATACAAAATAAATAAATAAACAAGTGCCCCTCAGCGGCGTGTGTACATAAATCAAGCGTCCCTCACTGGTGATTGTGCACAACAATCACCCCTCAGCTGTCCCTGTCTAAAAATTAAGAGCGTCTCAAAGGCTGTGCTGTAAGAAAACAAGTGCACTTCTGTGGCCTCTTTTTTTCTATGGATTCTATACATCAAGCACTCCCTGGGTTCCACCTGGTCAAAGATCACAGTGATATTTCACTTTAATAGTGCAGTTTCTGTCTTTATTTTTTTTTGTTATTGCACTCACACGTCAGCAGGAATTCAGGCACAACACACCTCCAACACCGACTCCTGGGATGCACTGACGGACTCTCTCCACCGAATGAAAAATTACCTGCTCCTATTTTTACTTCCCAATAAACCCTGATTACAGAAGTATTAAAGAGACAGTAAAGATTTTTTAAAGTGGGCTTGTGTTGAGTATTCATTCATAGTGAGCCTGTTCATACAGTAGATGTCCGTCGACAGTCCCCCAGTTTGGAGAAGCAGGCTGGGGTATGACACAGAAGCTAAGAAATGAGCTTCTGTTGATTTGAGTCGGCAACAAAATGTATTTTAGCTACCTAAAAAAAAAATCTATATCAGTTCAAGCCCAGGCTACAGTATGTAACGGGGTCCATTATACAGCAGTAACATGTGTAAAGGTGGGTTCACACCGGACCTGTTTTTTTTTTTTTTGCTAGAGAGGAGTTTACATACAAAGTCAATGCAAATGGGCGATTGAGCGTATATTCGCCCGGCAGAAAAATCGCTCGGGCTCCGAGCAACAGCGACAGAGCGAAATTTCGCTCCTTGCTTGAGATGAGAAATCCCATCTTGAGCTGTATTTCACTGGGTCCTGTTGCTTGCAGCTCAGCGCTGATTGGCTGCCGCAATCCCGGAAGTGGCCGTCTTCCTTTGGTCAACTGTTGCCACACCGGTGGATGTTACGATAGCAGTGGACGCTGACAGATGGGAGTTGATGGTAAGTTTTAAAAACGTACTTTTCCCCCTTCAGTTGGAAGTAGTTAGCGCCAGTTAATGTTGAGTAGCTAACGTTATTCATTCTTTGAACCGTTAAAAAACCTGTTAAAAACCCTGTTGTGTTGTTTGCATTTCAACATGACAAACATGACAGACATGCAGCTGTTAAGCTAACTAGTAACGTTTTTTGCTAGCTAGCAACAAAGTAATGTTTTAATCTGAAAATAGTAATGTAAACAACAATACAACCAATATACAATCATCGCATTGTTTAACAAAGTTTAGTATTATAATACTAACACACTTAGGCCTCGATATTCAATATGTGGAACGTTTAATACCCCTACGTTCACCTTTGGGGGTACCCCACCTATAAAGGCGTGTCTCCCGCCTTACCTCTCCCCTTTGCTGTTGTACTCCATGGGAGAGTAGTGACGTTGCTCTCGTAGTAATGTACGTGTTTTAGGGCTGATAAGTTTATTATTCAGCCTAAACTTATTGTACAATACGCAAACATATTCCTGTGTCCGGTTTTGAAGAGAGTGATATAAGGGGCCGATCACATGCCGTGTTTTTTGTGGCCTCAGATTTATTGTTTTTAATGTAAAAGCGTGGCAGGCGTGGTCAAACTCCAGAGGGACGCTGCTGCGACGTGCATGCGTTCCCGCGCGCCTATCTTTCAGGGCATGACGGCTGCGCCCTTCGATAAACAGAGTTCAACTTTCTGAAGACAGCAGCGAGCACCGCGTGTCATGTGACGAGGACCAACCAATCACAGCAGACGAATATCTTTCCCTTGTTCTATAAATGTCAGTGTGTGATAAATATGGAGGAGAAGTTGATCATTTTAGTGTGGGGCTGTCAGAGCTTTACGTCTGTCCCACTGCACTCAGGATTTCAGGTGAAGAGGCTATGATGTGGTGCTGGTTATGGTCACTTAGCAACCTCAGGCACAACCGGCCTCTGCACCCTTTAAAAGTTGGCACAGAAAAGACACAAAAGTAGCGCCCGGCACCTGACCTTGCATTTTCCAGGAGGTTAAAGATGCAACATGTGACTATGGATTAGTACATCATACAACCCCACTTCAAAAAATCCAAACTGTCTCTTTAAACGTGCAATATGTAATTTTCTGCCACTAGGGGTCTCAAACCAAAACAATAACAGAAGACGGAGTTGGATGACATCATGAAGTAGCGTGGGATCATGGGAGTTGTAGTTATATAACAGATACAGATCTAACGTTCCTCACTCCGTGTAACTGAAACCGACCGTGGCAGTTGTTTTGGCAGAGCAAGCTTCAGCAGCAGAGAAATGCTCATGGACGAGGTATATTACTGAAGTTATATTCACTTTATGTTTCACTTTATGCAAATGGGGTCCGTCGGCCGGTGTAGCAGCCCGAGCTGATCTGGTACCTGCACCGGATCGTCAAACTCTGATCTAACTATCAGTAGTAACGTTACTTAGGCTGACCAAACGTCCTCTTTTGCCCGGACATGTCCACTTTTCACGTCCCGTCCGGGGTGTCCGGGGTTTTTTTATAAACTGATTATAATGTCCGGTTTTCCGTGTGTTAAAGTCATGGTTCTCTTTTTTAGCGACTGTCTCGCTAACCTCAGGTATTTACACTCTATTCAGAAATGCTACTTACTTTAGCTGAGCGGTTAGCAATCTGCTAGTTATTTGAGCAAACTGCTAGTTACTTAGCTTTACAGTTAGCGATGGCTTCTCCCTCTCTGCTGCTCTCTCTTGCTCAGTGCGTCTTATGTTTAGCTATTCCTCTGCCTCTTTTATAAATGCAGTTCATTTACCGGCATCAGCTCAGCATTATAGAAACCTATCGTTAGATGTTGTGGTTAGCCAGCCTCCGCTCCACACCGCTCCGCAGCGGAGGCCGCTGGCCGGAGCGCTGGTGCCCCGGCGGGCAGCAGTGCTTGCAATACACTGGTGGAAATGATTAATATTTCGATAACATCAGCCAGATGTTTGCTTACCTGTCTAGTAGAACACACGCGAGGTCGGCGTCGAATTGTAGTCCTAGATTTTCACGAAGCTCTCTCCATCTCGGAAAGGCCACACCAATATTTATCCTTGATTTAGCTCTCTTCTTATCCCAAATTCTTCTGGGATCGCTTGGTTGACCCGTACGTTTCCGTTTTACCGGCTTGTTTACCGGGACAGCTTCGGTGTCAGAAGGTGCAGCAACCGTCAATGCATAATCATGATCCATGACGAGTTAGCTTAGCCTAGCAACAGTAACGTTCATTCACTGACGTCTCACCCGGTCTGCTGCTTCTTCTTCTTCCTCTTCATTTAATGTCTATGGTAACTGGAGTTACGCCGCCATTGCGACCTAATGACACGGTCTGTAACTGTTATTAATATTTCATATTTATCTAGGTTTGAAAAATTGTTGGAAACATTTCTGATAATCAAAGTACACAACTAAACAAAATATATAATATTGGTTTAGTCGTTTTTAGAATTTTTTATGTGGAAAAACTACATATTATACCTTTAACAGAAGCTAAATTAGTTTTAACAGAAATCAAGTTCTGTACAGTTCTAGGGTCACTTTACTTCTCTTGAGTATTTCTACTTCTGCTTCACAATATTTCAGTGAGTATGTTTACATGCACAAAATACGCTCCTACTGAGCTGTTTACATGGCTGATGGAAATTAATATTCCTTAAATATTCCTGTTGACATGCAGCTGTGCATACTCTGATTAATGTGCCCTAACATGTCGTTCATCACGTTAAAATACAGAAACAGCTCAGTCGCTAGAAACAGATGGCATTGTACATTTCTGCAAACCACTACAGTGTTACATTTGCACGTCTCAGAGGTTGCATATCACTCATATCATCATTTCTAAAATGATGTAATATATAAGCTGACATTGTCATCAGGAGGTGGAGGAGTTGCCAGATGCAGATGCAAAACCATTTGTTTGTTAGAGTCATTGCTGTTTTTCCAGCTGCATTTTAGGCTCCAGATGTGGGTGTTCTGTAGCAACCTAAAACCAGATTATGGGCATATCCCACACGTCTTATGTGGGATTTAGAATCAACGGCATA
Organism: Epinephelus moara; assembly: GCF_006386435.1. Classification (NCBI taxonomy): domain Eukaryota; kingdom Metazoa; phylum Chordata; class Actinopteri; order Perciformes; family Serranidae; genus Epinephelus; species Epinephelus moara. The sequence goes on along the minus strand of NC_065524.1, from coordinate 38,956,366 downwards.
ACCTACACTGTAGCCTGACGCGCACCTCCACAGTCACAGTGACGCAGAGCTCCTGTCTGTCTCTGTAAGCTGAAACCATTTCCCTCAGTGGAAACAAAGCTTTGATTTACTTTACCATTTCCCTCAGTGGAAACAAAGCTTTGATTTACTTTAATTTCACAGATAAGAAACAATAAAGCCTCCACACACTGTGTGTGATTTATCCTGGCTGAAATATGGTGGAAATGTCTGCTCATTGCTAGGCTAATTTATACAATGTAAAAGGCCATATGCTTGTGCTAATAATGTTAGCATGCTGTATGTGTTTGAAAAACGTGTTTAGTATAAGAGTTGTTTTGTCAGTGAACCTTGTGAGTTGTAATGGAGCTTAATTTTGTAACGTTACCTTTGTTACATGATGCTGTTGTCCCTGGATTCATATGAGAAGAGGAAAAGATCGCTAGTTGCTAGGCTAATTTATACAATGTAAAATGCCATAGGCTTGTGCTAATAATGTTAGCATGTTGTATTTGTGGGGAAAATGTGTCCAGATAAAGACAAGTGTTTGTCTGTGAATGCTGCGAGTTATAGTGAAGCTGATTTGTGTTTGAAACTGTCTCTATTAAGCCATGTTTAATGTGTATTTAATGTGTGTTTAATGTGTGTTTTAGGTGTGTAACTAAACTTTACAGCACTTCACAGAAACCCCATCGCCAACTAGTGTTTTGGAGGTGTAACTGCAGAGTGACACAGACACACCACCACACAAGTATAAATGCTCACAACAGTGTAGGCTCTGCATAGAGCTGACACACAAGTATAAATTCACCTGATTGTAATATCCAAAGAGAATATGCTGTTTACATGACTCATATAAATTTGGAATATTGTCATATTTGGAGTATTCCTGGAACACTAGTGTGCATGTAAGTGTAGTCAGGGTATGGCACTTTTTACTCTATATAGCTGAGAACTGCACTCACTTAATACTCTGCAGATTTAACTATGATCAGCCTCTCAAAACTCTGATTTATTATAAACTATCCAACTGCAACATGTCTAATGAAAATGCTGCCTGCATGAGACAGAAATATTTCCAATATAGTAAAGTAACACTCTGAAAGAGTTCCCTCAGCTTAATGAGCACTGTTTCTTTTACTTAATCCGTTCAGCTGATAATATTTATGTACTTTAACTTGAGTCCATTTTTGAATGCAGTGACATCTGAATACTTTTTTCCTCTGCAGTCATTTACCGGCTCGTCTAAGCGAAACAAACCGTCCCACTGTGGTTGTACAACAACGGAGAACAAATGGTTTTCACGTGTACCTGCTATGTTAGAAAACAAGCGCCCCCTCAGTGAGTGTTTTGTAAAACAAGTGTTTAACAGTGGTGCTTGTCAACAAAACAAGCACCCCTCTGCTGTTGAGGTTATAGATGACAAGTGCCCCTCAGGTGTGTCTGTCTGAAAATCAAGCGCTCCTCAGTAGCGTGTCGGGGACTGTCTGTGTCTGTAATTGCTTTGAGCCATCAACTCAGTGGTAAACTGAAAGGACCCAATTAAATCCCACAGACTGGTGTCTGAGCGGGCGAGGGTGTGTGTGTGTGCATGTGCGTGTGTGTGTGTGCGTGACATGGTAGAGCTTTTATATTGCTCCCAGCAGACTGTAAGCAGATTTGTAGTGGTGTCTTGTCACCATCAGAGGCCTTTGGTGTTTTGTGAGCGTGTGAGTGTGTGTGTGTGTGTGTGTGAGTGTGTGTGTGTGTGTGTGAGTGTGTGTGTGAGCGAGGTAATAAGTGTTTTTTACCCCCCACCATGGCGGCAGCAGGACAGCAGCGCTCGCTCTCTCTCTCCATCACCTGCTTCCTGTTTCCTTTTGCTGCTGTGTGCTGTTACTATTTACTGTAAGAGTCTGTTGCTATTTCATCCACATCACAGTGTTTGAGTTGGAGGCCATTTTTATAGAGATGCACCAATTCAGAGCTTAAATACGGGTATACGCTGATATTCACCTTGTTGACTCTCGTCGGCTTATTGGCAAATCAGATGACATTAACTGATGGCAGTGGATGATGTTCTTCTGCCGTGTCACATCAGTTTTGCGAAGGCTGAAAAGCAGGTTGGAGACTAATGACCTCAAACTTAAATTAATGAGCAGGTACAAGACAAATACAATGATGGCTTGGCAAATGGGCTCTGTGATCTTACTGATGTGTGACGAGATGGCTCGTAGAAGAAGGCTTCCCAGGGATGACCAAAGATCTTTCCTGCGACCCCCTTCAGGACAACAGGACGCAGTAAATGCACTATTGTCACGTCAGGAGAAACACCCTACTGTCGCCAATCTTTGGTCTGAACTGGGCATGAAACAGGAAGTTAAACTGGGTGGAGGGGATCTTTCAGGTGTTCAAGATCGAGGTACGTTATTACCTCCATTACCCGTTGTTTATAGGGCGATGGTGATGCAGCTTCTTCCAACTAAAAAAGAATCAGTCGTTGAGCCAATAATGTGGAAGAAGCTCTGCCTGATTTGTCGATAACTGCACCTCGTCTGGTGCAATACCAAAGATACAAGTCAGAGGGTTAAAATCAATATCTTTGCAGAATATAGATGAAAACTGGACTGAATATATTCACCTAGAAGGTAGTTAATGTGGGACATGCCCAGAACATGTGACTGAGGCTGACTCGTGATTACATCTGGAGCAAGTTGGGTCTGACCCCATTCTGGCCAACCGACTCCTGGACAGATGAAACCTATCGACATGTTTACGCCATGAGTAAAGACTGTGATCTCTCACTGAAGAGTCAGGAAGCAACTTCCTGTATAAATGCACTCTCAGGTACACAGTCTGGTGCCTTTTCCCTGTTATTATTGGGATGACAGTTTGTGTTGATCCAGAGAAAATCTGCCAAGTCACTCTAACAGGTGTGACAGCACATGTCAAGCTCAAAAAGTCACAGGAGTTCAACCAGGGACATTTCAAGTACGAAAACCTTTCACCTCCTTCTGTGAACAACTTTCTATGAAAACATTACGCACAAATTTTATATCTAGCAATTATGTTGTGTACTGTCACTTGTGTTTTAGTCTGAAAAGCTGCAGATCAGATCAGAAGCACAGAGAGTTGTTGACTAGAGACGATGCGCCGTCTCATGGTGGTCACTTCCTGTCAACGTTACAGGTCAGAAGCACAGAGAGTTGTTGACTAGAGATGATACACCGTCTCATGGAGTTAACTTGGGGTGAACCAGCAGGTTTTTACAACGGTGCAGTGCAAGTAGTTTCCTGTTTCAGGAAACTACATGCTCGTCTTTGGTCTGAACTGAGCTTGAGGCGTATCGGCTACTTATGTTTAATTTCACTGGACATTAAAATCTAGCTGTGGAAATCAATTTTCTTCAACCCCACTGCGCCTTTTTTAGGAGCCAGGTTTCTCACATACATGACGTCACATTACTGAAGAAGAAACTCAGTTGTGTGTAAATGTACTTGTCTTTCCAGCGGCTGTTTTCTTCTTTAACTTTGCATCTAATGTGACTTTCTTTTGTTCTCTCTCTTTCAATATCTAAGACACAAAAGAAACATGTTAGTCGAACGTTGTGCTCCGTCCCTGGATTTCAATTAAGAACCAAAAACAAGATAAACTTAAGGACAGATGCTTCCATACAGCGAGTCAAACATAAAGACCACATAAAGAAAGTATCACTTTCAAAGTCTGCAGTCTTCCCAGTGTCTCTGTCTCACTGTTTGCCATTCTGAATGAACCTGCATGCCTCTAACCTGTTGGTCTCTCTCACTTCATTAGATAGACAACGATAACAGGAAGTTCATGGGGGAGTTTTAGGGGTCAGATGTCGTTCTGGCTGTGCTAATGGGGGTCAAACCTGGCTTAAAGAAAAAGGAGACACAAGCATTGATGCCATCACTCATACATTCACACAGAAAAAAGGTGTCTGTGGAAAAGCCACATAAACACACAGGTCAGTCCTCGCCAAGTATAAAACCCCAAATTTATTACCAGGTGTCAAAGGTCAAACTTTAATCCGATGCTGAAAACTTTTCAAAGATTACATTTATTTGTACTGGTCCCTGCCTCCACAAAAACAAGTGGAGAAGGACAATAAATGTGTGAAGGCCACAAACAGGCTGAAGGGCTCCAACAAAGCAACGAAAAAAAAATAATTACTGAGCAATGAATTAAAAAAGAAACAGACACATAAAGAAATCAAAGAAGCAAGGACACAGGCAACAAAACAAAAGTGAGGACAGCGTCACAGCCTCGTCTGGAGAAATAGTTTTCCCCCCACATCTCTCCACAACCTTGTTTCAGCTCAGTAAATAAACGATCCATCATCGTTAGCCATCTGGCATCTCAGCCTATCAGAGGCCTGGGAAAGCTGTTACCGAGTGGCATAGGATGTGGCGGCTTGCCGGATAGGGCCAATTGCCTCTGAAAGATGACTGCTTAAAACAAGGCTGTACATGTGTATTATGTTAGCTGAGCACGCAGAGAGCGAGCGGCTGCGACGACGATACTCAAAGGAGGAAAAAACATCTGAAGCAGCCGCGATTAATTAAACCATGAACTTTTCTATTCAAGCTTGGATTGACTGATTCCATCTCCCGAGTGGTGAAAATCAGATCTTTGGTTAACAAGTTAGTGAGACCGATCCAGGAGTGTTTCTGTGTGTGTGTGTGTGTGTGTGTGATTTAATTCCCAGAGCCCGTGGCTGCCGGAGAGTGCAGGTTTGTTTGTGAGTGAAGGAGCGATACATCCTCATTGATGCTGTCAGGTGTTGTGTGTTACATTATGTTTGTAAAAGTGTGTATCATGTCTGCTTTAACACACAAACACACACATGACACACACATGTTGTACGTGTAAAGACAGATAAATGTTAAATGTAAATTAACCCTTTATAACTGGACATGCTGCAGACGGCTGCAAGAGATAGCTGTTTGGATGATTCTGTTTAACTTGATCTAACAGAACCGTAACAGCTACAACATTCATTCTCTCTGCAGCAGAAAGCTGAGGCTTCTGTCTTCTCTGTCATGTCAGGACCGTACATTACATGCGGTTACATGCCATGCATACGTGGCATTTTGCCATTATTGTGCTGGCATTTCCTTGTAATGGCTGCAGGAGATCATTGTTTGCATAATCTTGTGCATATATATCGATCTAAAATAAAACCCATGTTCGCTAAAACATCTGTTCTTTTTGGAGTAGAAAGGTAACACCTCTTTTCAGCTTGCTTGGCTTGGTTTGGTTTGGTTTGGTTTGGTTTGGGCCATCAGCCCAGCCCAACAGGACTTTGCATTTCCATTACAACAGGACTACCTGCTAGCCTGGAAATCCAGACCCAAATCTAGACAGATTTAGGGTCTGGCTTTGAGTAATGCAAATGGCCCAATGTGAGGGGCGGCACCAAGCATGCATTTGAAAATATCACTGCACGCAATTGGATACCACTACGACCAATCAGAACAATACACGGGGTGACGTATACGCTTAGCTACCAGCGGAGCTAACTGGTAGATTAGACTCTTGCCGTATCCGGTCAGCAAAACAGCAAAAACGTCCTTCTTGCAAAGGAAAGATTCGAGCGCCGTCTTCTGTTCCTCTTTTAGAGAAAAAGCCAAGTCTAACTCGTTCATTGTAGCGGCCAAAGCCGTTTCAAACAACTGGTGTTCATCCGTAGCCATCTTGCAATGGTTACTGACTGATTCCGGACTTCGTCGTCGCAGCGCTGTTGTCATCTGTTTAGCTCGCCTCTGGCCCGCCTATATCAGATACACTGATGTGATTGGTGCAGCTCGGTGGGCATGGGTAATGAGCATCATTACTGATTGCCAGAGTGAGTCACTGAGCAAATTCAAATTGTGCTCCAGCGAGAACTCTGGATTTCCAGGGTAGCTACCTGCATGAAGGTATGTCTTTAACTGATGATGTTTTAAAGCAGCGGGCTGATCCACGGCTAAAGTCCCCTGTTATTTTTGCTGCATGTGTGTGTCCACAGCAGGGCAGGTAGAAGATGTTTACCTGTTGGAGGTGAGCTGTTTGCAGAGGTGCAGTCAGAGCCTGTTGTCTGCAGCTCTTCATCAACATCTCACTGTGGCTGTTTCTGATTTCACTCTTTGTCCATGCCGTATCATTAGACATGTCTTTATTGAAGAAAAGCTGCTAACAATGTTCCGCTAATTCAATGATAACACATTTCACTTCCTGTAGACTCTTCAGAATAAAAGTCCCCTGTCATTTTGCAATGTATAAACTTTTATTGTGAAGAAGCAAAATAAGGAAATGTTGAGTTTTCGAGCAGCAACTTCACACAACTTCTAACACGGCTGATAGCAAACATGAAACAGTAAAATAAAGCAGATATCTAAAGTACAAACAGGACGCAGGAGAGAAACTCCAAACCATTGAGATTCAGTTAGAAGCTACAGATGTACTGAGAGCTGAACACACAGAGACTTTTAAAAACACCTTACTCTCTAGTCTCCTGCAGACAGAGGGGAGGAGATAAGGAGAGTCTCACAACACACACGGCTTGTTTGAGGGAAGAGGCAGAGTCCAGGGTTGGCTGCAGTTGGTGAGACGTCACCGCTACCCACTTGAGGGCTGGTGGCCCGGCTTTTGGACCTACTCCTGAGAAGGTCCATCTCCAGCGTAACTTGGCATGCCACAGCGTATCTAAACTGATGACAGAAACTCAAACCTTTTATTTTAGGTACAGATTTTAGGATGTGAGGCATTTAAAGATACTCCATGAAATGACATCACAATAAGCAAAATTACCAAAGTAAGCACTGGTGGATCATTTCTATTGCAGAGTTCAAAGGGTTAAAAGCTGTAGCAATAAGCAGTTACTGCGCATTTTTATTTTCACTGTGTATTCTGAAATTATCATCATAGTCGTCAATATGACGGAATAAAAAGTCTGTTTTTCCAGATAGCACAACATCTTTTAGAGTCCACTTTGTATTCTGTATTGATTTTGGCCGGTGAGCAAATCTTCTCCACGGCTGAAATCCATCTTATTCTGTGTTTACATATCTCTGTGTGAGTGAGTTAATTCTGGGAGCCGCTGGCGCTGTGAAGGGAAAACAAGATTGATAACTTTTGTTTGTCAGAGAGAGAGACACACACGGCTTCGTCGATGCCGGCGCACACTGGGCGCAATATGTGTTACATTAGAGAGACTGTATGCTGATTTCTCAGCTGTGTGGAGCTCCCAGATCGCGCCGTGCCCGTGGAGTGAACGTGGAGGAGAGAGCGTCCTGTGACTGGAAACTGGACTCATAAAGGGTTTTGGCAGTACTTGCTCTGCTCTCATGTTTGCTTTCTAAATCCAAGTTGCATCTAAAACATTCAGCCTCATGAAAACACCAGACAGAATGTACCAGCAAGATATGAAATATTCAAAGATACAATCCTACAAAATATGCCATTGCTTGTGAATTATAATTGGGAACCAGAGAGAGATGATGCTGGTGTGTTCATCGAGAGCAGCGGCAGCGTGTTGCAGGAACAACATCAAGCTGTAAACAGCAGTCAGACGCAGACCTGAGTGCAGGTGAGTCAGGAGACTGTAGATGAATGAAGCTCGCTAAAAATAGATTTGGAAACTGTCAGTCTGGCAGATAATAACAAACACAACCTGACGAAGAATAAAAGCTGTCTCACTATAGCGCTCAGTCGTGAAGCCAGACTCAGGAGCTGCAGTCAAGACTCTGTAAGCAGCACATACAACCTAACGATCAGAAATCAATGATCATTGGCTGATACATTCCTGCTGGAGAAAAAACCTCCTGGCTGACCTCAGGTCAATTATTTACAATCCACGTCACATTTTAGAGGTGGCTGCATGTTCCCCTCAGAGAAGATCTGCCTGTGTGACTCTGGGAGCTGTTGTTGGGGACTGTGGCTCCTGTTAGGGGCCAAACTGAGGCCCCACATCAGTCAGAGAAGACGGAGCTGCAGGGGAACAGTGGCCTCCTCCTGGGGCCAGACATGAGAGAACAGCTGAGGGGCGATGCTTCTTTGGAGGCATGGAGTTTAAGTAAAAAAGAACAAGAACATTTCTCAGTTTTTGTAAGGTTGACATGCTCAAATATTAAGTTTGTCAACAAATTGAATGAGTAGAGTTTTGTTTACTTACAAAAATAACATTTTCGTTGTTTTTGTTTCACATATACATGTATCCTATCATCTTGAGATGATAAGGTATCATGTTAAATACAAACTTAAAGAAGAGGCCATGCAGAACAAAATCTGAAGCAAAATTGTTTTATGATATTGAACAACTCATCACCATGTGATTAAGTTCCCTCTTGTAAACAGTGATGTAGTGTATATGTTGGGGCTTTTATTGTGAAAAGAACAAAAAAAGTGAAGCTAACACACGTGCTGTGCTGATGACAATCCCAGAGGCAATAAAGAGTTTTCCCGCCTCTGTGTTATTATTTAATTACCTTCCTAAGTATGGGTGCAACACTAGCTCACTGCAGACCAGCAGCAAGTGATAGTGTTGTGGATCATCTGATGTCCGGGACAGTAAACAGTACCTTGAGGTGGGTGGTTTTCACTTCAACCATCATGCGCGTGTCATCAAACGCAGTAGACTCTCCGAATGTACTTTTTTAAAATGACACGACTATTTTGGTCCAAACGATTACGCACCAGTGTGGCAGATTTATTCACCAAACAGAAAATCTACCTGCATTTAGCGCTTGCTGAGTGTTAATTTCAGAGCCTGCCCAGCCATATTTATTTTCTCCTGAAAATAAGACACCCATCAGCCCCCACAGCACATCTACAATCATCTCTGTGCATCTCTCACAGCCTCCATCCATCTACTCCTTTCACTCATGCTGTGTGTCCCTCTCTCCCTCGGCTATAGCGTGTTGGGAACTGAAACATTATGAATCATATTCAACAAGTTCCCATATGAGACAGTGAGCGATAGTGTGAAGTCGATCTAAATTCATCTTCAGGCCTGCTGGAGGCATCTGGCTGGCTTCACCAGGAGACAACATGACATCATCTTTACAGCAGGGGGCTTTAAAAAGGACAGATAAGTCTCATCGTGTGGACGTCACAGCATTCTCATCACAGCTATTCATTTCAACACACATAAATTTAGACCAAGACGAAGCTGACCTTAAAGTGTGAAGTCTTTAATTACACCATGGCAACCCCAGCTGAGTCAAAAGGATGGAACCTGAAAGCTTGATAAGTCTCATATCTTGGATTTCAGCGGTGGCAGAAGAAGTACTCAGATCTTTTACTTATGTAAAACAAGCAATACCACAGTGTGTAAAATACCCTGCTGTAAGAACAAGTCCTGCAAAATTTTACTAAAAAGGTAGTTCAGATTTTTTGAAGTGGAGCTGTTCAGGTACTTTCCCATAGTCAGTGTATTACCTACATTAGACGGCAGTCGGCACACGCTCAGTTTAGACAAACACATGGGAGTGCTGCCACTGAAGCTCAGCCATGCACTGCTGTGGACGGGGGCAACAAAATGTATTTAAGCCACTTAAGAAAGGACGACCTAAGAAAAATCTATATTAGTTTAAATGGACTCTATATTGTGAATATTTTCACAGCTTCACTCGCTGTCAGACAGCCCTTTCCTTTGGCTCAACAGCATAACCATGTTCCTGTGCAAAAGCTGAGTCAGATTTTAAGCATCTTATGGAAAAAACAATACAAAAACTAGAACTACCACCTAGTGGTTGAATGCCTCCACAAAACACTCTAGTTGCAGTTACAGTCTCCATCCATGTCAGTGAAAACATGGATGCTTCACACACAGAAGATCTATACAATCAGCACAGTTTCAAGATTAGAGTCACCAATTCAGTATCTGACCAAATGTCTCCCCTTCTGTTCCTGAGATATGACTTTAAAACATGATGATGTCACAGTCAAGCTGACCTTTGACCTTCTGTTCCTTCATTATTTTATCCTGTTAGACATTTGTGTCAAGTTTTGTCAGAATCAGCACATGAATTCTGGAGTTATGGCCAAAAACATACTTTGTAAGGTCACAGTGACCTTGACATTTGACCACAAAATTCAAATCGGTTTATTCTTCAGTCCAAGTGGACATTTGTGCCAAATTTAAAGAAATTCCCAAAAGGTGTTCTTGAGATATCGTGTTCACGAGAATGGGACAGATGCAAGGTCACAGTGAACTGAAATCCAATCAGTTCATTGTTGAGGAACGTTTGCGCCAAATTTGAAGAAATTCTCTTGAGGTGTTGACAAGGATGGGACGTATGGACGGACAACCCAAACATGTAATGCCTCCAGCCACGGCTATCGGCAGGAGGCATAAAAAACTGAATGATTAGGATAGCGACAAACAAAATGCCGACCACTGTGGACACAAACAGATACCTTTATTAACCAGAGTAGAACTTTTGCAGGTAAAGAAATGCCCTTCCTTTTGTTGGACACTAGAGGCATTATCTGTATTTACAAATTTACAGACACTAGTCACATACGTATGCGGAAACGAGGCGTTAGTTTTATTTAATGATCATATTTTGTATTAACAAATTGAATTAGCAAAGTAGCTATAACTGTCAGCTAAGTGTAAAAAGTGCCACCAAAATGTAGTGAAGTACAGTATAAGCTGGTACCTCAGAATTGTACTCGTTGCCAATGAACAGGTTAGTTTCCATCACTGAGTTGTGGAAGCTTTGTTAAACTCATGAACAATGAAAATTTATTTTACATCTTTCTTCCCTGGAACAGATCAGACACCTGCAACCAGCCTCCTCCTCTCCTGTGCTGTAACCTGCTTCAACAAATACAAGAGATTAAACTAAGATTATCTTGTGTGCAGAGGCTTTGTGCGCACTCCCACAATGTGCATCAACACCAACTAAAAGCTTCAGAGTTTCTGTTACAGTACATCTCATTACAAAAATACCAGTTTTGTTTTCTCTGTGCACATGTGCAAAGTGAAAAGAGTCCTCCAGTAAGCATGAGGCTAAGTGTTTTCACCACCATCATATTCGTCTGTCCTGGTCCGATTTACCAGACTGCTGACGATTCAGCCTGCTGGCCCTCGTCGGCAGATGATGCCGGAACTGCATGATGCCTGTAAATCTCAGCTGTGTGAATATTTTATGTCTGATCATTTTCTGGTTGGAATCATCCAGACTGAAATATGAAATCTGTGCAGAGAAATAAATAAAAAAGGAACACAATTATTGGTCTTTTACAGTTAGAAAAGTGACAACACAAAATGTGCACTGGGGCATAAAACACAACTAAACTAGTGAGGCCATCTGTATGTGACTGAGAGTCTGCCTCCTCTGTGGATGAGCTTTCCCCCACTTATCTGAGGATGGTGATGACACCAAAAATCAACGGTGAGAGAAATAAATGTCCACCTGATGGTTTTGTTTTTTGGAATAAGTCCCCAATTGAGACCACAGAGAGTTTTGCAATGCTTTCAATAATAAAGCACACAGTCTTTCACATGGTAAATGATATATGGTAAAATAATATGCATTATTGTGCAGTAGGACAGTGTTTGTATGAAGGGCAAGTTAATTAATTGTAGCTTTTCATGGGGAACTTATGTTGAAGTAAAATCAATTAATTCAAACATAACATCTGCACATTTACTGGCAGCAAGGTTGAACGGTGGTGTCACCATATTTCTCCATGATTCTACAGAAAAGACTCAAGACTTTTCTTTATCAACTGCAATAAAAATTAAACAGTGCAGAATGGATTAATTATTTTTTCTTCTCCAGTCACTTTTGTCATTATAGAAGCATGTAATTAATGCAACAACAAACACTGAAGTGAATCTGTTGCGCCCGTGTCCACAGAGTTGGACCACAACATAAAAGTTCAAAGGTGGTTCCCTCCTTGGTCTCTAAACCAAAATCTGAACACTGAATTGCAATTAAAGTGAACTAATGCATTCCTATAATTTATTGAAGGAAAGCCAACAATCACTATTGGAAACACAGCGATGTCTTGGTTTAGTGGCAATTTTCCTGCTGGAAAAATAAAGAAGGGTCCCTAAAACACACCCATGTATCATCCAAAGAGTCCATCAGAGGGCGGTGCCTGTGTGAGATGAAACTACATTTTTGACAATGCGGTGGTTAATGTGCAGTTAGGTTTAGGCACAAAAACATGGTTTATCGTTAGGGTTTGGTGAAGTTCATGTTCTGGGGCCTCTCTGCCCTTCCACGTGCATACAAGGAAAGCCTGAGGCAGAGACAGGAAACCTCCCTGCCCTTCCATGCACCTACACGGAAAGCCTAACAGAGCAGCATCAATGACAAACAGAAATGACATTGATAAGTCAGACACAACATGAAAAGGAGGAGCTGGGGTGGAGGCAGGTTGCAGAGTGGCTTACAGAGGAAGCAGCAACAGTAGGCAGGCCAGAGCAGTTTAAACTGGACGCCCTGTTCCCGTGAGGTTTGTGCTGCTTCTCTCCCGCCTTAGGTTTTCAATGTAGACGCATGGAAGGGCAGAGAGGTGTGCTCTTTCTGCCTGAGGAAAGGCAGAGAGGCCCCAGAACAGAGCCACATCACCAAATATAATACTGCAATGGAAATAAAGTTTTCTTTGACTTAAGTGGTCCTGACTGAAATGATATTTACAGCATGCTCACAAACACTAACACAAATCAGTAACTTTTCTGCTAGGAGCTCAATGGCTAAAAAATAATCTTTCCTATTAAAGCAAGTATATTTTGATCTCACTCCCTTTTGACTTCAGCTGTTTGTTTGCTTCTCTCACTGCTTCTCTGTTTCTCTTCTTGTCTGCTGAGCTGAACTGCCAGAGCGATTTCTCTCACCGACAGGCTCTGCTGTCTTCGAAGCCGATTCAACATGCTGAATCGGCCAAAAAGAAAAAGCCAACAAGGGCCGACTAGTTTCAACGGTGCACGACAAGACACCAAAACTAGGGTGACAGACGCTCACCGACACCCTGACACTGAACAACACGGCCGTAGGTTCAGGGTCATAACACACACAGAAGGGTTTGGAGGCTGAGGACAGGACTAAGGTGCTGCTGTCAGACTCTCCTCAGGCTGAACCCAGGAATCCAGTCAGTCACAAAGAGACACCTTCAGGCTGACACAAGATCCACACAGAAAGAGAGCACACACTCTCACACAAACACAGGAAAAACTTGGCACAGGTCAGAAAGTAATAAATGAAATCGAGAAGTTTATAAAGTAGAGCTTTGTCACAGTTGGAGTTTTACATGGCGACATGTTAGAAGGGATCAGGGCTTTGGGCGAGAGTGATGATAACAATGCTAAAATTATACTCTAAAAGGAGGAAAAACCACCCGTCATTCTCGTCTGTTGAACAGCAGGCGCCCGTTCTGCAGAAACAGAGAGATTTAAATCGTATTCTCAAAACAAATTGTCCTTGAATGAACCATTTCTCATTCCTCTCTGCTCTTTGAATACCTCGCTTAAACCCTACACATGTCGGTCACAGCATGGGCTTCCTAAAGTGGCGACGATTTTGTTCTCAGCTTCTAAGAATCTCAGGGACAAGAGAAGGAGCAACAACAAGAAACACAAGGATTGGTCTCACATTAAAACGAAAACAAAGTCCCGTTGACGGACATCATCAAACACTCACAGCTTGGCTCGTTTTGTTAGAAAAGTGTAGTCGACACATAATTGCAAGAAAACAGCCGCAGACTCGACAAATGTGTGACCAACTGTGTGAGAGGAGCGTTTTTGTGATTTTCAGTGCCCGCTGTATTTTGTTTTGTATCTAACCAAGGACAAGTAAAGGAGTCTGAGACGATAACGCTGTCACTATTGGCAGTGTGTGTGTGTGTGTGTGTGTGTGTGTGTGAGTGTGTAGGTGTGTGTGGTGTGTTTTGCAGCCCTCTTCCAGTTTCATAGGGTCTCACTCAAATGCATTATGTCTTTATCAAGTCAGATTCTGGATTCTGAGGTGAACCCTTTGTCCAGATCTCTGCTGCGAGTCTCTCCTGCACACTGGAAGACTAAATATAGAAACACATGAGAGCATTAACCCTTTGAATTCTGCAACAGAAATGGGATGTGAGGCATTTGAGTGTCTTCAAATGCCTCACATCCCTAAAAACTGTACAACTTAAGTGTCACCAGATGCGCAGAGCGACATTTGAAGTACAGCATGTAATCTATGACAGTCACTATCCAGACACTATCTGTGAGTTTGATTCCTTTATATCCTCCATTATGAAGAAAGAACATTCTTTGCTAGCTTGATGCTAATGGCAGTTCTCAGCGGGTTGATAAGGTGCCTCTGCTGTTTCCTTTTTACTCTGTGTGCTAACGTCCCTACAGGAAATATCTAAAAGGCTGGGCTGTTGTTGTCCTACAGTTTCCACGGCAGCAGATCGCTCTGTGTTCCTATTGGTCAAAGTGACAGCTGTGACGGGAGCAGTCGTGGAAGACAAAAAGAAAATCAAACATGCTAGACTTTCTGTTAGGATGTAGCATCAGTTGTCATCTACTATGACACACTACATGAGATGAAACGATGGATTATCACATACAACATGCATTGTTGTTCACGATCAGAGGCGACACCGTATGCTGCCGTGTCAGGCTACAATCGGACTGATACCATGTAGTCTGAACCTGGCATTGGCTTTCTGCTGCAAGGGAATATTTTAGCTATTATGTTTTTATTTTCCACGTACCAAAGGCCAGTCCACGACGCCAGGGATTGGCACGCCAGGGGCCCCGCCCCTGCCTGCCGCCTGGCACACAATGCACCCGACCCTGATTTCTATCCCTGCGGGTTTGGGGACCTCAGAATTGCATCCCTGCTTTTCGCAGATGATGTGGTTCTGTTGGCTCCATCAAACCGTGACCTCCAGCATGCACTGGAGCGTTTTGCAGCCGAGTGTGAAGCAGTTGGAATAAGAGTCAGCACCTCCAAGTCTGAGGCCATGGTTCTCTGTCGGAAACCGATGGTTTGCCCTCTCCGGGTTGGGAGAGAGTTGCTGCCTCAAGCAAGGGAGTTCAAGTATCTCAGGGTCTTGTTCACGAGTGAGGGTAGAATCGAGCGTGAGATGGATTGGCGGGTCGGTACGGCTTCTGCAGTGATGCGGATGTCTGTCGTGGTGAAGAGGGAGGAGCTGGAAAGTGTTGCTGGGGAGAGGGACGTCTGGGGTGCTTTGCTTGGCCTGCTGCCCCCGCGACCCGGCCTCGGATAAGCGGATGAAAATGGATGGATGGATGTTTTTATTTTAGATAAATATATATACACAGGATTATGAAAACAACAATCTCCCACGTCTATTATGGGGAAAAAGCGTTCGAATTACAATGAAATACCACACTGGCATGGCATATAAGGCAATGTAAGGTCATCACTAGATGACAGGGAAGGCAGAAGCTTCAGCTTTCTGCTGCTAAAAGAATGAACATGCTAGCTATTATGGTTTTTATTCTAGATCGATTTACATACAAGATTATTCAAACAACAATCTCCCATCGCCATTACGGGAAATTACTGGTGTAATTACAGCGAACTACCACATTTGCATGCCAGGTAAGGTAACATCAGGTCATACTAATGATGTGATGATGAAGCCTTAAAATCAAAACACACTGGCAGCAAACGGTGCGTGCCAAAAAATGAGCCCCTACCATTTTCAATGTACAACCCCACATTGGCAGCTCCTGGACACACCAGCCCTGGGCACTTCACACCACTGTCCTATTTTCAACCTTCAGATTAAATGCCTTTTTCCCCACTTGCTCTCTCCGTGTCCACACCAGCTCCCGTAGCAGCTCTGTTTCTCTGCTCCTACAGCAGCTCGACTCCTCACTATGGATGTATAAAGAGGACACTGTAGCTGTTGCTGTCTGGTGTGTCACAAAGAATGGATGAGGAGACTTGTTGTTGAGGTTGAGAAACATCCTGAGCTAAACGCCCCACAAGCCTGTCATCATAAAAAACCCTGACTAAAAAGATACTTCCTGGTGAGTCATAGCTCTGGAGATCGGCTCCTTAGGTGAGAAATTAACTTTAATTTGTGGCCACACGTGACTTTAAGCTAATGCAGAGATAGAGGAGGTACAGATAACTTTGTGTGGTCGTCTGTTGACAAGCTGCAGCGTGACGCGTCCAGTGTGTGCCAAGGTACACAAGGGTGTGTTCTCAGTATTAGCCTTCTGTGTTCTAGCTTTTATAGTTCTTAATTTAGATCTACTTTAACAGTATCATGCAAACAAAGATCCAAAGATTTCCCACGGCCGTCCCCCCAATGTCCATTTTTGGACATTCACATGGAGTCTTTAATTAGTTTTAGTTAGTTAATTAGAGAGCCCCGTGATATTCTGCTGACCTGTCCAGGGTGCACCCGCCTCATGCCCAGTGTTGGCTGGGATAGGCTCCCGCCCCCCCGTGACCCTAAAGAGGATAAGCAGTTATGGATAATGAATGAATAATGAGTTTTTAGGGCAGCATCAAAACAATATGAAACTCCACCTCAGGCAGCAGCATGTGAGAAGCTTAATAATCACAGCCTCTGATGTAATAATGTATGAACACACTTTGGGTTTAAGTTTTGTGTCCCGTGGATACACAGCAACCTTTCCTTTCTTTTGCTGACCTCCTTCTACTGAAGCTGTTCGTGTTCAGTCTGAGGATTCGTCCACAGTGATGTCACTACCCTTAGAGGTCACTGGTAAAGTACGGAGGGAGGAAGTTATAAATCAAGTGTTGAGGGAGTGATGGAGGGACAGAGCGAGGCCTGACCAAGGTCAAAGTTAAGCAAGAGATCTTCCTGTGATTTCGCTCTGCTTCCATTTCTGATACAGACTTAAAGAGTTCGATCACAGCAGCAGCTGGATTTCTTTGCTCCAACTTAACGACGTTAAGTTGGTTGCATTTTGTCTCTGCCACTGAACCGCGTCCTGCAGCTCTGACACCAAGGTTATGCTATTGATCCTGTGTTTTCGCCCATTACTTCGCAGGATATTACAAAAATCTGCCGACAGATTTTAATGATCCAGGAATATGTGAACATTTAATTATTTCTGTTGTTGTTGGAGTTCTTTTAATGAATCTTTACCATAGTCAGGGTCAGAGCTGGATCAGGGTGAGCGTTCACTGGTGCAGTTTTTCTATCTTCTTTTACTTCAATAGATAAAAAGTAGCCTGTGTTTCTCAGTGTATCTGTGATTGTTTATCACTGTATGCATTTGGACAGAACGCTGCTCGTGCTCTCAGACTGTTTTGCAGCATATAAATGGTTTAAATTAAAGACAGAGTTTTGATAACCTCATTTATCATGTGAATTATTATTATACATCACGTTAATTAGAAAAAAAATACTGTGGAAAAACTGGTGGACTTATGCACGCTGTCAGCACAACATTTATTAAAGAAGCAGCTGTGAAGCTTCAACACTTGTCAAAGAAACAGAACAATAAGCAGGTTTGTAGTGTTGCCACAGGCTGCAGAGACAAACAACACAAAGGGTCAAATCAAAAGAACACCTCACACGATGTCACATGCAATAATTAATTTGAACACATACTTCAGTCGAGGTATTATTAGCATCAGGTTGTGTTCACTGTGTCTCACAGCTGTTGGCAGCATTATAAGCTCATAATGCCCTTTTGTGTTGAGTTTTTTTTATATATCCCAAATTTGCTTCATCCTAAAACTCAGTGCTTCACTGTTGTTTGTGCGTTTAGTTAAAGGTCCAGTGTGTAGGACTTAGAGAGAAATATTGGCAGAGATGGAATATAATATTCATCACTATGTTTTAGTTAGTGTATAATCACCTGAAACTAAAAAGCGTTGTGTTTTCTTTGGCTTTGAATGAGCTCTTCATGTCTACGTTGAGGGCAGGTCTTCTTCCTCGGAGCCCGCCATGTTGCACCACCACCTGATTCAAATGTTATCAGTTGATTAAGTGGGTGTTTTTTTGTGGTTATCAGCATCACTGATATATGGATTAGAAGGGAATTGCTACATCAACTAGCATGTTCAGGATCAGCACCACTACTAGGGGCACGCACATCACGCACTGTGCGTAGGGCACCAGTGCGTGATGTGCGTGCCCCTGATAATGATCATTATCAATCATAATTGTACTGCATTAATTCTCGCAGTGAAGGCCCTCTCAGACACAACACGGTTTGAGTAGCACTACTTACTTAGCTATGAACTCACACTTGTCCACCTTATTCCTAGCCCCCATGATACCTTGCATGAATTACGTTGTTATGTGGCGATGGAGGAAGTCAGCTGCCCCAATGACCCAACATTCGTATTCAGAGCGAGGAAGTCCACGCAGGGCGGGTGGATGGAATAAACAGACTTTCACCCAGGAGACTGGGGTTTGTGTCCTGTGACGTACTCCAGGTAACAGACTTACTTTATTCCAAACCATGGAGTATTTTCTAACCCTAACCACATAGTCTTTGTGCTTAAAGCTAATATAAGTGAAAGTGAAATCTAATGACACTGCTGATAACTGCATTCTGAACATACTAGTCAGTGTAGCAGGACCCTTCTAGCCCATATTTATGACACTGATAACCACTAATAATCCCCATTTAATCAAGTGGTAACAGTCTAAATAGGGGAAACTGCCATGTTTCTACAACGGACAAACAAAACACTGGCTCTACAGGCCCAGACATACTAGACGACATTAGAGAACTCGCGGTGACAAGCGCCCCCTGCTGCGTCGCCTCTCGTTGAGGTGTCTCAGCCAAGTAGTAGTGATGGGCAAAGCAGTTCTTTAGATGTTACTGAATCACTAGAATCAGTTCATTAAAAAGATTTGTTCAAAAGATTCGTTCACCAAATTGTTCAGCGCTTGGCGGGAGGAGCCCTGTACTGCGTAGTCCGACTCACTGAACTGATACACGGCTGAGCTGCTGCTGCATCTGCCCTGCACTGGTGAGTCTCATTACTGGCCAGCCTAATGTTTTAAGTTTGTTTATCTGGAAACTAAGTCTGTTAAAACAATGGGGAGGTGTGTGATTGTGTTCATGTGGCTTGACTCCTGGATACATTAGCCGTTAGCTTGGAGTAAACAGTCCCCATGAAAGTGTATCGCCGAGAAGAAATGATTTGAATCACTCAGGGATTGGGGTTACATCGTTCACCGAGTGATTCGCTCATCGTTCGTACGGACCGAATCAGCAGTTCCACTCCCGACCTGCACGCTCACTGCTGAGCTCAACTGAACTGAGAACTGAATCAATCAGTTCCGGAAGTGATTCAGATCAGTACGTTCACTCAACAGATTCGTTCTTTTGAACAATTTGTTTGCGAACGACACAACACTACCAAGTAGTTGCATTCGAACACAACAAACCCATGGCCAACAAGGGTGTCTGCTCTGTGCCTGCATGAAGGAGTATACCCCTCCATACCGGCAGATGGCTGTCGTCTATAATCCTCATTCATAAAGGGACACAGGAAGACCATCTTGATGTTAATTGGCCAGTTAGCACATTAACAGCCCAGTTTGATGTTGACAGAACAGACCAATATTACCGTGCGCCAGTGAACGATAGCACAAACCATTATGAAAGGTTTCAGCTGAAGAAAAATGATCTTATCTCATGTAACAAGTTTGTCTTGACCTTGGCTCTTTGTTGAGACTTCTCACTTCCGTTTCTCTTCTCGTGCGCTGGGCTGAACCGCCAGTCAGAGTGATTTCATTCGCCAATGGGCTCTGCTGTGCTGACGCCGATACAACAAACTGAATCAGCGAAAAAAAAGGTCAACTACTGCTGACGAGGGCCAATGGTGTTGGACAAGCTGCACCGACGAGAGCGGCAGACACTCACCAACCGCCCAACTTTGACCGATGGCCAACTGTCGGCGCAGTGTTAGGGCCTTATGAAAGCCTTCTGTGTTTTTTTATGTTACCTGAAGGCCATTGTAGGTTCTCTAGATGCTTGGAAAAGGAGTGGTGAGAGACGTATTTCTTTTCAGTTGGTTGCAGTCCTCAACCTCACTGCTAAATCCCACACACTGCTCCTTTAAACAGAATTTTGGGGGCCTGACGAATCAAGACAGATTTATTTAAAGTCTCTAACAATGACCTCGTCCCCAATTACTGTCACAATTAATTATCTCTGGTCTCCCTTGAAAGTTAATTAAACATTTAAATTTGAACAGCAACCAGGAGAAGTCGCCATGAATAACTCAAAATTCATTACAAATTCACCGGGCAGAGAAACAAGACCCATCATTTAAGGCTGCGAGTTATTTGGTGTGCATCCAAATTCAACCTGCAGTGTGTTCACTTCTTTTACTCTAACTTTGGCTCACCTTAGGCTTAAAGGTACATGTGCAGGAATTGTTGGCTGCTGTTTGTTAACAATATCACCAGCGAAAGTGAAAGTGTAAGCCAACCTCAGCTTTGTCCGCTTGGCGTTTTGCCTTGCTGTATTTTCATTTTTTTTTTGGCGCTGTGTCCGCAATTTGTTTGTAGCTTACCCTCGGATGAGTGCTGCTCAGGGTCTGGCGCCTGGTCACTACTTTTTATAAAGTCCTGACCTCACCTGTGTGCAGCAAAATAAGAAAATAGAAAATACAGGCAGAGACAGACAGATGGACACAGGGCCGCACACTTCCGGCGGGTCATAAGTGACTGTTGTATGAGTCTATACCTTCTAGGAGAGTCCTGCTCAGTATACCTTTAAGCTCTCACTCTTCAGTGTGTGCTGCAGTTTAATGTCTTCCTCTCTGATCAAACATGTGGCACTGCAGTCAAGAGGATGGATGCTCAAACCACTTTCACACCTCCTCTTCCTGTCGGTGATAAAGAGACTGGTGGACATCCTGGTGTCTAAGTGGACTCTGCGCACAGTGACGTGCTGATATTAGAGGTTCAAGTGAAGCTCGTAACATTTGCAACGCATCATTTCCCTCCCTGTCTCATCTTCCACGCTGCTCTCTGGTGGAGCAGAAACACCATGAATTATCCCTTCAAAGAAATAAATGATGTGCGTGGAAATGCAGTTATTAAGTTACATAAATGTCAAGAGACTCTTTAAGGATGTAACCTGAACCTTAAGTAGAGACGCTGCTTTGCAGCTTTCACAGATATCTGGGACTCAGAATATTAGGAAGAAAGATTGGGTGGAAATTAAATTGTCGAGTTTTCCCATGATGACATTTAAAGTTCTGTTTATCTACAAAGATGAATGTTTAGCTGATAATGTTTCTCTGCCTCCCTCTGTCCTCCCACCACTGCCTTGATTTCTCTATCTCCCTCTATAAATATGGGCTCTTGTCTCTCCAGTATATTTCAGAGGGAAATGTATTTTTTCATACCAAACATACACAGGAACATTGCGCTGTGAATATTTTAGACTAGAATTGAGTCCATAAACTTCGCCATGGTAGAGAAGCTACTCAGTGATCCTGAGAGGTTTTTATACCCCTGGAAGGTTCAACCAAACTGGACAGGTCGCGGGGGAGGAGGCAGATAAATGCAGTCCCCGGTCCTCCAGGTTGGGGGTTGGGTGTGGGGCTAACTACCCCACCCTCCATTCCATCCATCCATCCATTTTCATCTGCCTATCCTTGGCCGGGTCACAGAGGCGGCAGGCCAAGCAAAGCACCCCAGATGTCCCTCTCCCCAGCAACGCTTTCCAGCTCCTCCTGGGGGATCCCAAGGTGTTCCCAGGCCAGATGAGATACGTAATCCCTGGGTTCTGGGTCTGCCCCAAAGTTATGAATGAACACCAAATCACAAACCTGGTTGAAGAAAGTGCCTAAGCAATGGGGACTATGACGCTTCCCAGCCAAACCCACAAGGGAGCTGGGAAGCTGATGCACCTTCTGATGCCAAGGAAATCTATCTCTCTGGGAACATGGAACATCAAACTATGCATTGGGCTGGCAAGGCTGCCACTTTAGCCAAAGAAATGTTGTGCTACAATCTCTCATTCCTAGGCTTGGCAGAAACAAGATGGCCAGACTGAAGTCGGAAGAGGTCAAATTGGCCAGTGGGAAGTCCATGATCTACTCTGGACATGAAGGCGAGGAGCAAAGCATACAGAGGGAGTGACCATCATGATGGCGAAGGACACCAGAAAGGCCTTAACTGCATGGAAACCCATCAGCTCTTGTCTCATTTCTGCAACCTTCAAAACCAACAGCAGGAGAGTGAAAGCCCACATAATCCAGAGCTATGGACCCACCAACGATGCAGATGATGGAGTCAAGGCCAGGTTTTATGACCACTTGAACCACCTACTTGGCAGTATTAGAGCTGGAGACCTCACTATCCTAACACCAAGATTGGAGGCCAAAACAAGGGATATGAGGCCAAGATGGGAAAATGAATGAAAATGGAGTGCTGTTTGTTGATGTTACCAATGCAAGTCAATTTATTTCAACAGTTTCCCGAAACATTTCAAAACATGGCAGCACAGAGATGCAGTGGTTAGCAGTGTCGCCTAACAGCAAGATGGTTCAGGGAGCAAACTGTGGGGTGGGGAGTCCGTCTTTGTGGAGTTTGCATGTTCTCCCTGTGTCAGCGTGGGTTTCCTCCAGGTGCTCTGACATGTTCTCCCTGTGTCAGCGTGGGTTTCCTCCAGGTGCTCCAGCTTCCTCCCACAATCCAAAGATATGCAGGTGAATTGGTGACTCTAAATTGTCCGTACGTGTAAATGTGAGTGTGAATGGTTGTCTGTCTCTATGTGTCAGCCCTGTGATAGTCTGGTGACCTGTCCAGGGTGTAACAAACATCAAACATTCAAATTTAAAAGACTTACAGAGAGAAATGTTGCTGTATGATCAAGGCTTTGGTAATCCGAAATTCAAAGGTCTGTCCGTGGGCCGTCGTTCAGATCTACTTGATGACTATATGTAAACAGCAGTTATTTTTGTTGTTTATTGTTCAAGAGCAAGAGCTCCTTTAATGCTGACCTTTTCAAGTCCATTTCTGTCAGACAAAACTCAAACAAAAAACAGTTATAACTCACCTATGAAGCATAACCAATGATCTAAATCCAGTGAAATATTTAATCCAAACACATTGTTACATCCAAACTGCCACTGAATTGTTTCAAACGTTGATATTTCTACACATATTATCCACAATTTCTCCCATTCTGCATGGAAACAACCGACCGCCCGGATGTCAAACTGAAGACAAACTCCTGGCCTTTCCACTGACACCTCACTTGAGCCAATTGGAGCTCCCAGTGCCGTTGCTATCGTCTTGATTTCTCATTTTCCCTGGTTTATAGCCAATCGATAGACTGCAATTGGCCCAATGGTGTATGGGTATTGTAGTCAGTGACACTCCAAAGCTCCCAAGAGGCCTGAACTTCTTACAGGGCCCACAGACTGTTATACATGTACAGAAATGATAAACAACTGGCTCCTGTGTTGTCTTAAGTGTGAAAGGGAGAGTCTTTGTTATCAACTGAGGTTTTCTAGAAGTGTTTTCATAAATAGCAGGCTCTGAAGTGCCTGAAAAAAACATCAGAAAAACACGTGTAAAATACGTGTGATATTGTTATCTACTTTGAATTTGGACTTTATGAGGCATCATGCTATGACCCTCTTGTGTTTTCCAGCCTAAACCTCCAAGTTCTAGTCGTCGGTGGCATCTTTTCTCAAGAAAATATTCAGAAGATTAAAAAAATCTTTTATTGAGTGTGTTGAAAGTTACAGAAGCACCAACATTTATTTTGACTGTTGAAGATAAAAACTTCAGAGTGTTACCTTTGACATGAGACCATGCATGTCCATGTACTAAAGACAGAACAAGAACAGCTCTCAGTTTATTTTGGGTATGCTTCAGATAGGTGTTTTAGGTGAATTTTACAGGATCTTAAACACTCACATAAAGTGTTTAAAATCAGCTCCACCTCTACAAGCTACAAAATCTCTTCAACCTCCAGGTCACACCCCAGTGTCGTCAAACTCCTCTTCCTGTCTCCGTCTCCCTGTTTAGCTGTGTATTAAAATTCAGGCTGCAGAACAAGAGTCTTATTTTAACCATAATCATTACTTCTACTAATCCATCACTCTATCCCTCCCTCATCTCCTCCTCCTTCCCACCCTTTCCTCACTTCCTTTCCCTGAATTCCAATTAAAAACCAAGTCATGATTTAGCCTCAAACAACTGGAGAGTCTTAATTTATCCTTCCATCTATTATCATCCCAACTAAAGGGAAACAAACTCAGTGTTATCCCTCAGCATGATCTATGGACATTAATTAACTCTCCTGTCTCCTCTCTCCTCTGTCTCACTCAGATTAAATATCAGGTTGTGATCTTGACAAACTTAGTTTACCTTCTCTCTACCCTCGTTCCCTCTCTCTTTAAATTCAGTTTGTGTTCCGTCTCAAACCAACCAAACTGTCTGTACTCCACTACAGCTGCAGTATTTGCCAGTCAAGAGCCTGGGTAAGATCTTCACCAGCAATCTGAAGGACACAGCAGCACGCCAAGCAACCAGCGATGACCCCAACACTTGGCTCTCCACAGTAGACAAGTCAGGGCTTCCTGAAAATACAAGGTCTGGATTTAGCAACATGGAATCCTGCCTCAACTCCTCTGGAGACTGATAATCTACAGAGTCCCAATCACCATCGCAGAGGTCTTTGAAAGGAAGATCAGTCAGTTACTGGGCAGGGCCTAAGCAGCATCGTCCTTTATGGGCAATTGCAGCTTCCTTTAAGCAGTTTGGTGGAGGAGTTCAAGATATGACGTCCAAGGTACCCTGGGTGTGTTGGTTGTTGACGTTCTGGGACGCCGTGTCAACTTCAGCCTGTTACATGCATTGTCTGTTTTCAAAATACACTTCTGTTTTCACAGGAAATGTACAGTTTGCATACAGTCTCTTTCAGAATAAAAGCACTACATTAGTACAACAACAAATGCACTTGGCTACATTTAGCCAACACACACACATGGTTGGGTTTAGGAAAAAAGAACAGGGTTTGGCTTTACAATCTTACTTGGACTTCTACCTCCTGAACTTTGGTTGTTGTCCAACCACGTTTCCCCCTGACACCACCAGGCGCCATTAAACAATAGGTTACCGAATGGCTTTTTCTGATGCCTGTGTCTGGTGTCTGATGCCGGAAGTCACTGACCAAGTGCCAGTATTTGACGATTTCGCAGTGAGATCTGGTTGTAGAAATATGTGGAAGCAATGTCCTTCTTGAAATCTTTCACGACAAAGAGAGGTAGTCGTCGTAAGCCTATCCAAAATTGCACAACAGCAATGATGATACTTACTAGGGGTGTAACGATCCATCGATCTGGATCAATACATCGATTTTATGATCAACGTATCATTGACTACGTTTACATACACACCATATTCTTGTATTATTTGGAATATCCTCAATATTCTGGTTGCGCACCAGTCATGTAAACATGTGCATAACCCGATTAAGCTCATATTCCGGTTGGAGAATATTCCGAATGAGACCCCTGGCATATGCCTGTTTTAACCAGAATATTGTGACATTTATACACCTTAAAAAGATAATGCCCCGTACCGGAATATTCAGTAACATCTGCGCATGCTCGATTCGCAAGAAATCCTGGGTTGTCGGTGTTGTTATGGTTATGGCGAGCAGGGAGAACAGCAGAACTGGATTCGTACCTTCATCCACAGACTGCGGGGGGCTCTGGCTGGCGTGAACGGCATAAGCTGGAAGGAAAGGTCCATACACTCGTTGGCCTTTTCTTCTCGCTCTCGTCTTCCATTGTTGAGGACAAAATGGATCAGCAGAGTGTTGTAGTTAAGTTGTGGTGCAAAAGCGCAAGTAGGACAACACAGGGGTATGTCGGAAACAAACATTACAGCTTTGGTTCATCGTAAACACAACTTCTTCTTCTTCTTCTTCTTCTTCTTCTTCTGTATTTCCAGCAGATCAGACGCCTATAGGCGTATCGCTGCCCCCCGCAGGTTGAGTGTTGCATTAAAGGCACTATGTGTAACAATTTCAGTTGTTCTTTGAGACAAATTTTGCAGTCAAAAGTGTGTCCTAGCACATGTGTATTTATCTCCATCAGCGTATCTAAGTATGTCCATAAGCTCCGAAATTCTCATTTACATATACGTTGTGACCGGTGTCTCATTATTTACGTGCGCCATCTTAAAAATACAGGTACGTACAGGGACATACTTGAGAAATACGGAATCGCCTTTCGCGTTTTCACTTGTCGGTTTCCAGTTTCCACCTGCAGGTAGAGTGACGAAAAGCAGCAGCAAGCAGGCTAGTCACAAGTGCCAGTGCATTTGAAAGCCTCTGGCTTCAGAAGATGGAGGAGGGAGGAGAGATATCTTCCTTTTTGGGAGGAAGATGGGCCGGGAGGGTAGGCGGGCTCTGCGGAGAGGGAGACCCGAGTGGGGGGCCTGTGTGTTTGAGACGGGAGCAGGCGGCCAGAGGTTGGACGCTTCCAGCGAGGGTAGAGGGAGAAATATAAAAAAAATAAGATGAAATAGAAAAAAGCTGTCTCACTAGATGAAGTAGTAGTAGTTGACATCCTGCAGCTTCTTGTTTGCTACCGGCTACCGTAGTTGCAATTTGCTTTACAGATGTGGTGGCGGCAGAGAGCACCGATGCAGTTTGTTGCAATATACGATCTCAACACTAGATGGGAGAAATTCCTACACAGTGCCCGTTTAAATAAGAGCGTTTCTGGTAGGCCAGTAGCCGGGGTCTTTTCTGGAATATGACGAAACACGTGAATATGTCAATTAACAACGGAATATTCCAGTTGCTAAAGCGCATATAAACACCTTATTCGAAATATTACCTTAACCAGAATATTGACCTTAATCGGAATATGGTGTGCATGTAAACGTAGTCATATTAAGTGGAGACATCAATCCATATCATCATCTTTAGGGTAAGACTTTATTTTGAAATTCTTTGTCACCATAAAACAGTAATAGGCCGATGGTGAGCAGCCGAGAGAAAGATAATGAGATTATTTACTCTGGAATACATCAGCATTGTTGAAATATATTCAATTACGGAGAAAACAGGGGTCAACAGACAAAGAACATGTCGTATGCAAACTATGCTGTTACCTGCCCGTCACCATAGCAACATTAGCTGCTCTATTTCAACAATGTTCGGCTGAAAAAACCTGCATGCAGATTAAATTCAACCGTGCTGTTCTGTCAGGAGATGCAGAGACTTAAAACAAAGGTGAATAAGAAAAATAACAACCTTACATGTCATTGGTTAAACTATGAGCGGGGGAATAAAGTTCTGCTAACCGCTAGGCTAATTTATACAATGTAAACATGCTAAAGCTAAAAATGAGTGACTAGGGAAAAAAAAATTTTTTGTCTCTGAATCTTGACAGTTATTACTGAGCTGAATTTTATGCTTTTGTTAAATGATCTTGTTACTAATCTATGTTTTATGGCTGTTGGGAGAAGTTTGCCTCTGGGTTTTTTTTATGCCAGATAGCTCTAAAGTTTCAGGAAAAAGATGATGGTTTGGTTTAAAATTAAAACATTTCTACCAAGAAGGTCTTAACTCATCCAATGTGCTGTTTTTTGTGTGTTAGTAGAGTCAGTTTAAAGTAAACTTCACTGCACTTATTATTTACGTGTTGTTTTTATCATTTATGGCCAAAAGCAAAAAAGAACTGGGTGGCAGCTTCTTCTGTCAGAGACTGTGTTAAATGATCAGATAATATTGTCTCATATTGATCGCAAGTCCCTGAATTGCATCGAATCGTGTCGTGGCAGACTCTGTAATCAGAATCTGAATCTGAATCAGAATTCAATTCAGATTACTCACGAAGAATCTGTACTCAAACAATCTCATCGTATCCTGAATGATCCTTCACATGTTCTGTTCTCAGAGTATGAACTCCTGGGGTAGAAGATATAGAGCCTGTAGGTATAAAACTAACCGGTACAGGTTCTCCTTCCTTCCAGCATCAGTTGCTGTTCTGAACAAACAACCTGCTCAATCTCAGTTTTAAATCTTAATTTAAAAACTGCACTTGGTTCCTGCCAGTGGTTTTATTATGGTGCTTATTCTATCTTTGATATTTTGATCACTTTTGAACTTGTGCGATAAATTCTTGCTGGGTCATGTGCAATAATCTTGTTATGTTTTTATGTCATGTCATTGCCATGTTATCTGTATACTGGTCTCTGCACAGGTTTTCAAACTGTGCAATATATTTTTTACTCGATTCCTGCACAAACCACTTTTCTTTGCGGGGTCATGTGCAAAAAAAAAACTGGATGGACTATCCAGATACCATCTAAGCACTGAACTGTCCTTGTATGTTCTTATGTCTCGTCTTGAATGCTGTTTATAATTCAAATGTGAATGTCATTTGTATTCTAAATTGTGAGCCGCAGCCACCTTGTTGTCCAAGACAAATTTCCAATAAAAGTTATTCTGATTCTGATTCTGATTCTGATATGAGAAACACAGACTTGGTGTTCAAAGGCCTAACCTCCTAAAAAGAAGAGGGGAGTAATAAAGGAAGTTATAAATCAGAGCTTTAATCATGAACAAATTTTCCACTTAAGATGAAAAATAGCAAAAATAACAGACAAAAAACATAAATCATATCTTATCATATCTTATCTTCTTCACTCAACTTCACTGTGTGCTCCCCGATCCTTCGTTAAACTGGCCTGGTGGTGGTGTAAGTCCTTGTTTCTCATCTTGTTTTTGTAATATTATTACATGATGTGACTGTGGAGGAATGTGGTCTTATCTATAGAACTCAGTTACTCTGCATCATTACTCTTTGTACTCTCCTCTTTCCCATTTTTCTGTCTCTGCTTCTCTCATTTTGCTTTCTGTCCCACCATCACATAAGGAGTCAAAGTCTTATTCTGAGCCCCTCTGTCACTCTCCGTCTTACAATTCAGGGCTTATGGTCCTTTTTTTAATCAATATACTGGTGGTCGTCCTGGTTAGGGGAAACAATGTTATCCCCCACGTGTTTATTAGACATTAACTGACTCATCCTATCTTCTCCCCGCTTTCAGGTCTCCTATCTCGACTCCGCCGGGGTTGATTAATTCATGCCTGCAGTACGTGCTGAACCTGGGGACAAATTTAAAACCATCTCCATCCCTCCCTTCTTCTCTTTCTCCTGATCATCCCCTGCACTGCATTCAGACAGGAAGTGAGGAAACATTTGGGTTCTCTCCTTACAGGATCATTTGATCGATAGATAAAAGACACTGAAGCTCGACTTGATACAACAGAAATCGTTAGCGATGTCAGGTGCTCGATGGGGTGTATTTTCTTTGTAAAATTGAAACAGAAGAGAGAAAACTGACTTTAATATCACCTCAGTTTCTCAGTCAAATGGACAGGAAATGATTTCCATGTGTACATGCTCAGAGTGTGCAGGATCCACAGAAACAAAAAGTAAAATAAGAAAACACAAAGCAACTATTGAAACTTTATCAATCACCGTTTAGCGGCCGATCTGTGCACACATATAACGAGCGCAGACGGCTCAAATGGGAATAAAACCTTTAACCTTGACAGAGTAAAAGCCCTTTAAACCCACTGAGCCACACAGAGGAAATAACTCCTTAACAGAGAAGACTTTTCTCTCTCTGTCTTATCAAACTTAATGACGGCTCTGAAACTGATTGAGGTCCTGTAGATTTGCTCTTTCCGCACAAATAGAAATCGTTCTTACTGTTCATTTCTGTCAATTTCTGTTCACTGACATAATTTTCTCTGAGAGCACACTCAGTCTCTTACAAGTGCTGCCCTGAACACCTTATTTCCTACTTTTCATGACGCAAATCTCATCTTATATGACAAATTACAAAGCTTCTTATGTGACCTCTTAACTCGAATCGTTTTCCCACATACTGGGCCTCATGCAGCAACATTCTCTTCAATTCATCTTATACTTTCTCTTTATTTTATGTTGAGAGAAAAAGTAACAGAAGTTAAATGCACCAAACATTCTGGGGGAGCCCTGTAGGGGGTACTGTGGGATTATGGGGTACCGGGGTCGTTGATACGAGCCATCCGGTCCCTGTATGACCAAAATGAGAGCCGCATACTTAGTGTAAAGCCAAAAATGTTCTCGATGGGTGTTGGCCTCCACCAGGATTGTCCTTTGTCACCGATCCTGTTTGTGATATTCATGGACAGGGTCTCAAGGTGCAGTCGGGGGGCAGAAGGGGTCCAGTTTGGGAACCTCAGAATTGCGTCGCTGCTTTTTGCAGATGACGTGGCTCTGTTGGCTTCATCACACCGTGACCTTCAGCATGACCTGGGGCGGTTTGCAGCCGAGTGTGAACTAGCTGGGATGAGAGTCGGCACCTCCAAGTCTGAGGTCATGTTCTCTGCCAGAAAATGGTGGATTGTCCCCTCTAGGTTGGAAGAGAGTTACTGTCTCAAGTGAAGGAGTTCAAGTGTCTCAGGGTCTTGTTCACAAGTGAAGGTAAAATGGAGCATGAAATGGATTGGCAGTGTGGTGTGCTGGACTGTCGTGGTGAAGAGGGAGCTGAGCCTGAAAGCAAAGTTTTCGATTTACTGGTCCATCTACGTCCCAACCCTCAACCTATGGTCATAAGCTTGTGGCGACCCAATTGTTTTGACGCCATTTTCTATTTACAAATCCAACCGTTCACGCCCATCTCCATTCATTCCATAACCGTACGCCACCAACCCCGCGTAGTAATTCAAAACACCACCCAAACACTCGCGTTTTCCTACTGCGGAGAAACACAGACGCACCAGACACACGCTGACAGACCACTCTTACCTGCTGTCGAAGTACATGCCGTTAAACCCATCGATCGTCGCCTTACGGGTGGGATCCGTGGTAAAACCCGGAGTGGATTTTTCTTTCAATGCTGGGGGATACGTGCTCAAACGGGAATGGATTGTACGCGTGGGCTGGAATGGACTGTCGCCTAATTCAATGAACTGTAAAATACAAGAAAGAAAACTGAAACTGGTGTTGTGTTGTAAATGTTTAATGTGAATTAAGTTTTGGATTGCTCATTTAAGCAAGTGTGGTTGTGCCGGCTTAAGGTCTGTTTGTTTTGAGTTAAAAGTATTATAATTTGTCAGACCCGACTCTGACTGGCACCCCCCCTAAGACCAGCCCGTTACAAGCTTTGGGTAGTTTCGAAAGAATAAGGCTGTGGATACAAGCGGCCAAAATGGGTTTCCGCAAAAGGGTGTTTGGGCTCAGCCTTAGAGATAGGGGGAGGAGCTCGGACATCCGGAGGGAGCTTGGAGTAGAGCTGCTGCTCCTTTGCGCCAAAAGGGGTCAGTTGAGGTGGTTCAACATCTGATCAGGATCCTCCTGGGCGCCTCCTGTTAAAGGTCTTCCAAGCATGTCCGACTGGTAGGAGGCCCCGGGGCAGACCCAGAACACGCTGGAGGGATTACATATCTTGTCTGGCCTGGGAACACCTCAGGATCCTCCAGGAGGAGCTGGAAAGTGTTGCTAGGGAAAGAATGTCTGGGGTGCTTTGCTCAGCCTGCTGCCCCGACTACCAGGCCTCAGATAAGCGAATGAAAATGGATGGATGGACTAACAAAATGAGAACAAATCATGGATACAAACAAAAATAAGTGAAAATTTGTTAGTATTGCTTCCAGGGTTGGAGAGTAACTTTTTTGGCCCACCTGCCAATGTGGCTGGTGGATTCCAAAATCTACCAACCACTCAGTAGACCACTATTGTTTTTTTTGTGGCAGGTGAATGAACCGAATCCAGCAGCCACTTGCAAATGTCACCAGCAGTTGGCTGGTGCTCATTTCCAACCCTGATCATTTCCTGCATGAGGCCCAGTGACACATGTGTATCTATACGAGACATGTGGTGGCAAAAACAACCAAAAAAGAGAGTACAAAAGATCCAGAACAGAAACAGAAATCACTAAAAAAAGGTTCATGACCAGGTCATGTCCCCTCATATTTTTACCTATTGTGTCTAATTACAGTGAGAGCAATCAATACACTTTTGAGGGTTTGGTTTTTAGTGTCCTCTGGCCCCATAAGGAATGTAATGGAGAGCTGCACTCAGCCAGGCAACATGTCCTCACTGAAGCAAGTTATGAGATTTTGGCTGGAATCGATTAGAATGATGGAAAAGGTGGATAAAAGTGTGTCCAGGTCGAAAAAAGGGCTGAAGTTGGCTCTTTAGAGAGAAATACAAATCTGTCTCCTCAAAGGCACAGAGTGACCTCGACATACAGCGAAGCCTCAGCTCACTAATACAGAGGTGCTGGTTTTAATTCAGAGTCTTTAAAGGAGAAATTTGCCATGTTTTAAAGGATATCTGATCAGTGCTGGTGTAAATGCAGTCAGTTGAAGCAATAAATTCCTCATGTACTCACAGACAGTCTGAGTTTTCCATATTGCACAGCTGTTGCTGCAGCAGTGCCTGCATACACAAATGCTTTGCGCCCAAGTTCCTGACGCTCAGATCCAAATACTAGGTGGGTGTTTTAAACATGGCTGTGTTAACAAAAAGTAAAGGTGCCTGCAATAACTTCACTTCAACTAGAACACCAAAATAATGCCATAAATTCAACACCACAGTGTTATCAACCACGAACATGCCTTACTGAATAGAGCCTGGCAGCGTGTGTCACCACCACAGCCAAAGCCATGACTTTGTTGGCCAAAACACAGCGTTTGGTGAAAAAACACTCACTCAGTGGTCACCTGTCCTCTCAGCCCTGCTGGCTTTGGTTGTTTTTTCACTTTATCTTCACAACCCTGAAGAACGTCTCCAGTGGTTTACCAGCGGGCCACAGATAACCCAACAACCAGCAACTGACGATACATTCAAGTACCTTATTCAAACTCGATAATAAAACTCACTCAAACCGTCACGGTTGGTCAGTCCTCTGTTCCAAAATTCACCAACTTTGGTTTTGTCAAAATAAACCCATGACTCACAGCGACTCTCAGTCATTCTGCACAGGCAGGAGCAAAATAAAATGACTAACAAACAGTGATGTACTCAGGCAATCAGCAAAATATTTGTACAGTAGTCCAACTGTAGTCTCCTGCACACGTCTGTCCAAGTAAGGAGCAAAATGTAACCACACAGGAGCGCACACGGCTCTCTCTGGTTTGTCACTGACAACAGCATCCAACCAAAACTGCCTGGTGAAATTCAACAGTGGTCTCTGTTTGCCCTCAGCAGCTCAGGTTCTGGATGGGCACCCGTTGGCAGTGCCCTCTTGTACGGCTCAGCTGCAGCCTCGGCAGCTCGTCGGGTGGGTCAAATAAATACCCTGCCTGAATATCTGAGTTGGCCAATATGGCGTCTGCTGCACGTCTACATTGAAAACAATGAATCTTAGGGCGCAAAAGCAGCTGCATGTGCACAGCCCCTAATAAATGATGCCATTTGAGAGAACACGCAGCTAGTTTGCAATGCGAGACAAGAAGGAGGATTTGTTTTTGGATGCATCTTGAGCAGGCCGCTTGGATACCCAGACGCGGAGACTAGAAATAAAAGCCGATACAGCATGTGATTCTGCCGGGCTTCACTGACGTCACTGATCTGCAGGAGAACACCAGACTTTGAAGCAGACCAGATTATACCCCAGATTTAGTCAGATGAAGTCAATGTTAAAAAATGGAAAAGTCAACACAAGGCCTAATGTGTTTCCTCCAGCTGAGGCCACAGGTGCAGCTTTACAGAGACGCTCCCACCTGCTGAAACATAAATAGTTTTAGATGTCAGTCTTTTACACAGGGCTGAGCCCTGATTCATGTCTTTGTCTTGCAGATTAATAGTCAGGTCACAGAGAGACGTCCATCCTGAGATTGCCAACTTATTTAAAATTAATCATCACTGTAACTCAGGATGATGGTCAGATGTTTAAAGGTTAAATCCCTTCAGACACATTAGCAGGATGTGCGGTCAGATGAGGATACTGAGCAGGTGACATTATTACAAATCTGTGCCTCAAATGTAAAATTATTATCTTACTGTACAATCATCACCTGGGAATCTCCCACAGACGTCTGACCTGCTGCATCATGGGACCAGGTTTTACTGTCAGTAACACAAGAAACTCCATCTGTTCCTAAATCCTGCACACACTGCGATTATCTGTGATGCTGTATGTAACGCTGCTCCCACCTCCGTCATCTGCTCTCTTTCATCATGACATGAATGAAACAAAGGATTACTGTC
This sequence comes from Epinephelus moara, assembly GCF_006386435.1. Lineage (NCBI taxonomy): Eukaryota > Metazoa > Chordata > Actinopteri > Perciformes > Serranidae > Epinephelus > Epinephelus moara. The sequence goes on along the minus strand of NC_065524.1, from coordinate 38,922,206 downwards.
AGATTCTTCACGGGTCGAATCACAGCTGAGAGCCGCCCAGTCGGCATCAGGTGGCTCATTATGTGAAATCTGTTATCAGCGAAGAAATCAGGTCAAAATTAATTTATGGAAAATACCCTGACTAAGAGTAATCACATTAGATACATCTTGTATCAGTCACTGAGGTCAAACCCTCAGCAGATTTATGCTAAAATCAGTGTGTTAATCCCCACATATTTAACAGCGTTAGGTCTTGCATTTGATACCTTTGCACAGAAGCAGAAACATAAAGGAAAACTACACCTCAGAGAAGCGCCTTCCATTTTAGAAATGCTGTTTAATTTAAACTCACTCACACAGCCTGACGATGGCAGACCAAAATGTTTGACACATCTTCATCTGAACGTCTAACAGCCAGTTCGGAGCAGTTGATCAGGCCATGATCGGTCTTTGCTCCCCTCTGTGCACAACAAAGCGAATCCGAGTCTGTATGGCTCAAAAATCAGGTCAGAACCGGACTTGAACTGTACAGTGTCTGCCCAGCTTTAGTGATCATGTTAACCTGATGAATATTTCTCAGTGCCAGGGTATGGAGAGCTCCTTCAACAACAGTGAAATATTTTAAGTTTTTAAAGGGAAATTTCGGTTTATTTCAACCTGTCTCCTATCGTCCTAAATTTGTTTCAAGTGACTAGTGACATAGAAATAATAGTTAGCATGTTAGCTGTTAGCCTAGATACAGCCGGGGCGCATAGTAGCGTCAGACCTGTTAAAACGTAAGTGAACGGGCAACCTT
>NC_065524.1:38882792-38920924 GCF_006386435.1 Epinephelus moara | reverse complement strand
AGGCGGTCTTTGTGGAAAAAAAGCTTGTTTAGTGGACTAACTTTGCACTTGAAGGTTGCCCGTTCACTTACGTTTTAACAGGTCTGACGCTACTATGCGCCCCGGCTGTATCTAGGCTAACGGCTAACATGCTAACTATTATTTTTATGTCACTAGTCACTTGAAACAAATTTAGGACGATAGGAGACAGGTTGAAATAAACCGAAATTTCTCTTTAAGTTTAATTTCTGCGGGCAGCAAATGTATTGACTGTATTTTTAATGTTGCAGCAAGCTAACAAACTAAAAGCAAATCCTGAGTAAATAAGGAGATACATAAAATATCAGATACTTCCATACAGGTGTACCACAGAATACAATGAAGGAATTAAGAACCCATAAATGTGCTGAAATCTAAGTAACACGTTGCAAAGACCAGTGTATATTTGGTCCAGTTTTTACACTGGTCCATAGAGATGTGGTTTATAGTGATGTGGTCAGATGAGTCATTCTTTATCATAGTCTTAATGAGTGGATTAGTGCATGTGTGGTGTACACCAAGAAAACATTACAGGCCTGAATGCTTAATCTCCACAGTGAGGGGGTCCAATGGTTTAATGATGCTGTGGGGACATTTTCCTGACATGGCTGGGTCCACTCGTTCCCTCAGAGAGGAAGGGTCACTGCAAATTGATATAAATTCACTCTGACTGGTTACGCCAAGGAAGCTGTTGGCAAGGAGGCTCCATAGGCTTGTTCAGCTTCAACAGAAGTACACTAACGCTGTGCAGAAACTAATCATACCAGAGGGGTTGCTAATTTGTCGCCGTTGGTAAGAATAATGGAGCCAGTGTTATGGTGATGGTGGTTGGAGTGGGCAGCTGCACTCAGATAGAGTTGCCTATATAAAGCCAGTTGGGCCACCTGATGTAGTTCAACCAGGGCAGATACATTGTGGATATGATGCCAAGTATCTGCTCTTTGCTCGGAAGCAGTGAGGATTCAAGGAGGCTTTAAATGTGGAGGGAATGGTGTGTGGTGTGTTGCATGTTAACAACACTGTGGTTTACATTCAGTTAAGTTTGAAACCAGTGATGGCTCACTTAAGCCCCATCTCCACCAAACCCTTTCAGTCCAGTACCTTTGGAACCAGCAGTAAGCCTTCAGACATGGTACCTAGACCCTCGGTCTGTTCAGACAGTCCTCTTAAATGTGGGCGGGGTTGTTGTCACTCACTGCTCCGTCCAGCACTCGCTGTATTTCCTCATCAGCGGTGACACAGATGGAAGTCTGCACCTGGTTTATCGTCCACAGAACGAGGCTGCACGCCCACATTTTCAGAACAAAATAGAACAGGCTGCAGTGAGAGTCTCTCTCCATGGGATATTTAAAAATAGCAGCTTTGTGCATTTAGTCCTTCTCAGGCAAGCTCAGGGGTTTAGTGTTGCTGTAGCCCACAGGAAGTGAGGATTAGAATATATGACCTTCACATAATCCGCTCCACATTAATCTACGGAACGGTCCTGTTGGTACCATCCACAACTTTTCAGTGGAAACCGAAGAAAATGAACTGAACTGTATTGGACTGCTTGGTGGAAATGGGGCTAAAAACAAACCTGCCTGAAACACAGCAGTGACTCACTAAATCACAACATATCTAATGTCACATATTCCTAGTTTGCAGAAACACAATACCAACATTTTCATCTGGTGACTGGGCTGCCTGCAACTATTTGTCAGACGAGTGGAGCTGGATCAGTAAAAATGACAGCTGGACTGTTGAGCCTGCTTCAGATGACACTGCCTATCAAGCCAGTGGGACCCGGCAGTTTGGCCCGAGCATATAAAATGTAGACATAAGGCAAGGTCAAGCTGCAGAGTATCTGCTCTTTGCTCGGGTGAGAGTGAGAGTTAAAGGCGGCTTAAAGGTACTTCAGGTCAGGGCTGGGAAACGCTGTCACCTCTCAGAGGGCTCAACAGATAACCCACTGCGGGGCCAAGTGATGGGTCAATGCACCATTTAACATGAAGCCTTCCAAAGAAATGCTCATCAGACTTCTGCCACATTTTACAGTGTAGTCAAAACCAGATAACCAAATACTGCCCACACAGCCTCACAGACATCACTCAGCAGCTGATGACTTCAAAAGTTATAATAAAAATATATTGATAGAGTTATGAGATGAAGATTGAACACACACACACACACACACACACACACACATGCAGCAATAAGAGAAAATCAGTGTAGGAACAAAATAAGTCCCAAACACACACAGAAAACTACAACTTAAGAATCTATGTGAATCTGAAATTCAATCATCTGAGGAAATGGAGCTTAGCAACTTAATGGGAAGAACCAAAGGTGGTAATTATGGAGGGAAATTATTTGATATGCCTCTCTAAGAATCATATGAGGCATGTGAGAGTGGGAATCCAAAATGATTGAATTACCGAACTTATAATTCTGTCAGTGAATCAAAACTCTGAGCTGAGGAAGTCAAGAAAAACTCCACGTACAGAAACTGGACAAAACCTTTTGTCATAAACCAAAGTAATTTTAAGTAGCTGTCATCCATCACCTGTTCAGAACGATGAAGATAATCAAACAGAATATATGATAAATTCCTTCATTTGAAAGATTGTTGCAACTGAACATAATCCATACAAAATATATTTGGCAAAAACTTGTGAAAATAACCGAAAATGAAAAGCCTAAATTAAAATTATTGACTTCCTTTTTTTCCAATTACTTAGATCAATTTCTATTAAACAACAAAAACCCCACAGAGGCTGACTGAGAGCAACAGACAGTGAGAGATAATGAAGGATGAAAGAGAGAGGAGAGGAAGTAAGACTCTGTGGGAGGAAAGTAAATGGGAAAAAAAAAGGAGAGGCAACAACAAGATGAGAATTCAGGATGAGAATTCGACCTGCATACAGTTAATGGAAAAAGAGTTGGACAGCAAAGAGGATTTCAAGAGATGGAGATAAGGCTGAGAGAAAGAGAAGCCAGAGAGAAATGAGAAAAAAAGAAATGGATTTATAACTGACAGATGGATGAAGAGAAAGGGACAATTCAGGCAGGTAATGCAGTATCGAGCAGAGGTTCAATCTTTCACTAAAACTCTGAGCAGCTGTCTGCCTCCTTAAACCTGCCACCTTATCTCCTAGCATCCAACCTTCCTCTATAAATAAGCCAACATTACTTTCACCTTTTTACACCAATATCCTCTCATTCCCCAAAATATCTAAAGGTACATAAGTCACTGGCCACTTTATTAGGTATACCTGTCAACTGCTCGTTAACACAAACAGCTGATCAGCCAATCACGTGGCAGCAACTCAATGTATAAGTTCAAACGGAGCATCAGAATGATGAAGAAAGGTGATTGAAGTGACTTTGAACGTGGCATGGTTGTTGGTGCCAGACGGGCTGGTCTGAGTATTTACTGGGATTTTCAGCACAACCATCTCTAGGGTTTACAGAGGATGGTCCCAAAAAGAGAAAATATCCAGTGAGCCAAAATGCCTTGTTGATGCCAGAGGTCAGAGGAGAATGGCCAGACTGGTTCAAGATGATAGAAAGGCAACAGGAAGTCAAATAAGCACTGGTTCCAACCAAGGTGTGCAGAAGACCATCTCTGAAGCAACAACACCTTGTCCAACCTTGAAGCAGATGGGCTACAGCAGCAGAAGACCACACCAGGTGCCACTCCTGTCAGCTAACAACAGGAAACTGAGGCTACAATTCACACGGGTTTTCTCACCAAAACTGGACAATAGAAGATTGGAAAAACCACATTCAGATGGAAGCATGGATCCATCCTGCCTTGTATCAACGCTTCAGGCTGCTGCTGGTGGTGTAATGGTGTGGGGGAGATTTTCTTAGTACCAACTGAGCATGGTTTAAACACCACAGCCTACCTGAGTATTGTTGCTGAGCGTGTCCATCCCTTTATGACCACAGTGTACCCATCTTCTGATGGCTACTTCCAGCAGGATAACGCACCATGTCACAAAGCTCACATCATCTCAAACATGACAATGAGTTCACTGTACTCCAATGGCCTCCACAGTCACCAGATCTCAGTCCAATAGAGCACCTTTGGGATGTGCTGGAACGGGAGATTCTCATCATGGATCAACTGTGTGATGTCATCACGTCAATATGGACCAACATCTCTGAGGAATGTTTCCAGCACCTTGTTGAGTCTGTGACACCAAGAATTAAAAATGGGGTCCAACCTGGTACTAAACCTAAAACCTTTGAACTCTGAGCAAATTGGTGCAATTTCTTTAAAACTCATGGGGAGAAAGGCAATGAGCAACTTGGTGAGACTCAAATTGCAAAAAATTTTAAGATTTAGAAAATCTCATTTAAAAAAAAGAAGCTGGGAACTATATTCATAATTATCCTTATCATATATTTAAAATTACATTACAAAAAAATAAGATCATTTTCAAGCACTTTTCCAGGTCATTTCCTTGTTTGTTTGCTTTTTAGTTTTCTCTTTTTATTTATTTTTTGCTATTTTTTGGGGTCATTTCACCTTTGCCTTCTTCCCATGTTTTCCCAAGCCAACTTTCTCAGGTTTCAAAGGCTTAATGTTTCACAATTTTTGTGTGGTCATATGTCCTTTAATTCCTTTAATTTAGTGTCATATAGTCTGGATTTGTCTGTGAAAGAGCAGTAGAGTAGATAATTGTAAAATGTTCCTGCATTTCCTTCCATAGAAGTCTATAATTGGTTTACTGTGACAGTAATGACTCACATATTACAGTGTAACTTAGATAAAGATTATAAACACTTTAATTAGGCTGCGAGTCACTTACAGATTTGTTTTGGTCTTCATTTTAACATCTCCCACAAGTGTCATCATGGTAGAAAATCATTTTTGCTGAATTCAAACATGCCCAGTGTCTGCTGGGTGTCTATTCTCTGGGAAGTGCAGTAAAGAAACAGCACGACACTCACCTCTCACTGAGGCCAACAGACGAGCTGCCAAAAAACAAGAAAAGAAAATGTAGATATTGTGATTCCTTCAGCCTTGTTTTGTTTTTGTAAAACTTCTTTTTCTCTCTCCAATAACCAAACACAGCATTTTTTCTCTTTCAGATGGAATCTAATTAGTTCAGGACAAAGGAAGAAACAGTGATAGATCAGATAGCTAAGACAGTATCGAACAGCAGACTCGTGTATCAGTGCCAGACACAGAGCAAACAGCATTTTACCTTCGCAGAGGACTTCTCTGTGAACTTGGAAAACTTCTGCCGTTATTGGGAAACTTTTTGGAGCAAGTTATATTTAGTGGAGGCCTCACACTGTCAGACAGCACCGAGCACTGAAAAATCACAGATAGGGCAGTTTGGGTGAGTGGTGGCTACACAGCAGCGTCAGAACCAATTGACCTACGGCTAAGCCACGCCCCCTCCACTCACTCGGACAAACTATCAACATTCAGTGACCGGCGCTATGGCAGGTGTCACAGTACACGGCATTTCACAGGAGGCAATGGGTGATTTTTGGAGACATAACGATCAGATGTCATTGAGAAGTAACCAAAAGGGCCTAAACTACGCATTGGAGGGATATATTCATCATTTTATTGTTGAGAAGGTCGATGAAAAGCTTAAATTACAAGCCAGAATTTACAGGTCACAGTGTACGCTTGTGAACCGCATCTGGTTGCCGTCACCATCAAAGACAACAAGTTAAAGTGCCACTGAAGTTAAGGTTTTTGGCTCAGAATATGAGAAAAGGATAACGGCCTTTTTACCATCTTTACCAAGAGTGTCTCTCCGTTAGTTTGGTGCTACAGTATTTACACTGAATCATTCAGCATAACGTTTGCCAACCTTTGTTATCTCTGCCATTACAGATAAGTTAATGAAGCTAAGCTCCAGAAGTTAACGTTAGCTTAACTAGAGCCCTTTGGACAACAGCTAACAATGATGTACGATCACCAAAGTACAAAACTAGAACAAAATAGGCTAATGAACTCCCAGCAAACAAGGTGACATGATGAACAACGCAGCTAGGAGCTAACGTTAGGCTAACTTTAGCTAACGTTAGCTAGAGATGTTAAAGATAACTTTATATTTCTTTCCAGCAAAGTGACAATATGTTGCCTCAAACACAATGTTGACTTACCTTAGAACAGATGTAGACATCATTGTTAATCTTATTCACGTTGAGTTGATGTTGTGGTCTAACGTTACCACACAACTTTATCCAAAGGAGACACTTTTCTCGGTTGAGATGTGGTTTAAAGTGTAAAAAATACACCTGGTCGCCCAGCCTCTCAGGATACCTTGTGTCAGAGTTGCATGTACCCCATGCACACCGTTTGACCCTTTTTAAATTTAAATGTCCGAAAAGCTAAAAAAACCGAACAAACTGACTTTCTGTAATGCATTTCAATGGACGTCCAGGCAGAGAATGTCCGAGTGAGAGAATGTCCGAGTGTATGGGAATGGCTATACGCACTGTGATTGGCTCATCGCGTTTGAGGGCGGTACAATATAGACCCTTTTTGTGTTTGTAAACAGGGATCATGTACTTTGTGGGCGGAGCCAAACTAGTGGCAAAAAGTAACAGTAGCGGGGTCGGTGTGAGCGCCAAATAAAATGTAAAAAGCACTATAACGTTAATATATCTCAACTGATTGCAATGAGTCGTTTTTATATCCATGATTTCATGATCTACATGTTAGTAGAAAAAAAAAAGGGTTTTGTCTCCAGTTATTTAGGCTAAACACTGCTGCTCAATGCAACAATCAGTAGAGGAGTGTGTGTTGGCTTATATGAACTGAATTATTTCCGTAGTGAAACATAATTCATCATAAGAATTGTAAAAACTCACATTTGTCAAGCATGGATTTGGCTCATTGTCCTTGGTTAATACTTGTGGAGACGTCCCTTTATAATATGATTTAATGTGTTTTAATGTTTAACGTCTTTCAAACGTCTCGTCAACATCATCTTGATGTAGAATAATGACATTTAAGGTGCGGACATTCCAAACCGACATCAAAGAACTAGCGGCGACGAAAGCCAACTCTACGTCGCCTCACGTCGCCCTGTGTCAGTTGCATTTGAACACACTACACGGACTACATCCGACGACCAAGTAGCACGTACGTTCTGCGCCTGCGTGAGAGAGAGCGGAGTGAGAGAGTGGTACATCCTGTCAGCCGAGGGGTTTCCTATCTGTGCAGCCGAGCACCGCAGCACCTCCACGGACTATTACATCCAGACGGTCCCGGTGTTTCCTCCGCAGGCTCCACTTCACTCAGCTGCCCGATAAACCCGCTGCTTCTTCCCACTTTAACCTGAATAACAAACCAGGGCTCGGTGCTCCGGTTGGATCCAAACGGAGAGCCGGGGCTAGCTCAGAGACTAGCGGAGGCTAACTGGCTGTGCTTCCCTCCGGTCATGCTGCGGCTAACGCTCCGCTGGCCTCACAGCTAGCTCCGGTTTGTTATTCAGGTTAAAGTGTGAAGAAGCAGCGGGTCTGTGGCAGAGTCCTGCACTGGGTCGAGTACCCGCAAAAACAGCTGATTTGCGGGTGGTTTTAAAAAAAAATTTTTTTCCCCGGGTTCGGATCTGGGTGGAAAAAATAACATGCGGGTCGGATCGCGGGTTTTAGATAAACACATCAAAATTAATATAAAATAATAATAAATAAAATAAAATAAAAACATAAGTTGTAAACTGGTTGTAAGGCTGTGACCGCAGCTTGCACCGCGCCATTTCCGGGTCATTTTCCGCGCAATCATTTCCCGGGTCAGCAAAACAACAATGGCGGAGGATGTGAGAGCAAAGTTATAGAGCGGAGAGTACAAATTAGCCGACAATTCATCCTCAAGAGCTAAATCAACAGTCTGGGAGCATTTTGGTGTTATCATAGATGAAGAAAATAATCAAGTCGCTGGGTTCGCTGCTTGTAAAAAGTGCAGAAAAGTGTTGTCTTACGATAGCCGCAAACTGGGAACTTCATCATTGAAGAAGCACTCGGAGTCGGAGTTGAGCTGCTCTGGAAATGTCGCCGCCGCAAAAAAACAATCGATCACTTCTTCACAAAAAAAGGTGAACTTAAAGCACCAAGAAAGCAAGACAAAGAGACTGTTACCAAACTAGCAGTAAAGTTTGTATGCAGTGACATCAGATCTTTCGAAACGGTGTGTGGAGACGGCAAAATGATTACTTTAAATCCGGGTTATGGGTCGGGCTGCGGGTCGTGTTTCAACGGGTCGGGCCGGGTTGCGGTACTAATTGGCCTGATGTGCGGGTTTGCGATTCGGGTTTGTATGTCGTCGGGTCGGGGCGGGGCGGATCTTGAAAATTGGACCTGTGCAGGACTCTAGTCTGTGGGGCAGCTGAGTGAAGTGGGGCCTGAGGAGGAAGCACCGGTTAGCCCCGGTTTCACTACAGGCAGATTCTCTTGCTACAGGGGCGAGGAAATAAACCTGAACAGCCAGTCAGAGTGATCTCTTTCAACGACTAGCTCCGCCGCCGATTCAACATGCTCAATTGGCCAAAAACCCACCGACGCTGAAGTGCCCGACGGTGCACAAAAACTAGGCCGACAGACGCTCACCGACGGCCCGACTTTGGTCAACGGCCGACCGTCGGCTTGGTGTGTCAGGGCCTTTAGTCGTAACATATGGACACCAAAACCTATTGTCTGCAAAATGTCATAATATTCTAACATAGTTCAACATTTAAAATATCATCAACCTGATTTTCCTTCCAAAACCAAAATGTAACGTCTGTCAGACATAAGAGTCAAACGTCTTTCAGACATCCAGTGCCAGCTGGGACACCCTTCAGGCCAAGACACATCAAACTGACATCAAAGAACTGGCGGTGATGAAGGTCGACTGCTGCATTGCCTGACGCTGCCTGTGTTTCGGTCAAAAAGTTTCACTCGAGCACACTGCAAAGACTACAGCCAATGGCCAACTTGCACGTCACTTCTGCGCCTGTGTGAACAGAAGTAACTCTCAATATCAGCGGCAGCAGTGGTCTGTTTTCATCTGCTGTATTGACCAAAAAGTTGCTGACAAGGGCCGACGGTGCGGGACACACCACAAAACCTAGAACGATAGACAGTCACAATCATATAATATGTACATACTCTTATAAATTACTTATACCTTCTAGAGACTTCAATAAAATGTTCAGATTCGCGCATTGATAGTTTGTTGAATGCTTTATTTAATGCACTCCTCCCTGTCGAGTGAACTGCTTTACGTATGGGACTCTTTTCATACTTTCAGAGGACGAACGTGACTCGAGGGGACATCTGTCTCTGTCTGTTAGTCTTCTGAAACCCAGGTCCCAGTGTAGCAGTGCACATGCATGTGTTAAAAATCAAATGTGCAAATCCTTGTTGTATCATAACCAATTTATGATCAACTTCAAGGTCCTTTTTGAAGGATTCTTGACATCAATCGCTGCATCTGCTCAAACTCTGGGTCACTTTATGAGGTCACATAAAGTATTAAAGATCAAATGAAGAGATGCAGCAAGCTGGATGACATTTCCGCAACCAATCCCATCCTTGCCGCCAATTTTGACGTAGAATAAAACGACTCAAAACACATAAGGTCCGTTTCCCCTGAAGAAGTTCCTGGTACTATTTGGGGGCAGGAACTACTACAGGAACGTCCCCTCGCTCGGCCCTCTCAACTGCCGTGTCTCCACTGAGAGAGCGGAGTAGGAGGAAGGTTCCTGTAAAGTTACCGGGCTCTGTATGTGACGTAATCGTTGTGCGACCATTTTGACTGTGGCGACATAGGGGCGTAGGGTCGCGTTAGCTGATAGCGGTGTCTGTAATAACTCTGGTCACAGTCTGTGAAAAAAATATTTTTTCCAGCGGTTGTCTTAGTTACAACATGATTGAGCTAACTGGAGTAGTTTCATGTCGTATCCGACAACGGGAGGCTTTTAACAGATGACGTCCTGATGTTAGCTTTGCTGCTGCTGTTAGCTGTCCCTGTCAGCTGATGCTTTCTAGACATCATGATTTCCCAAAACTGAATAAATACCACACATAAACACAAAACTGCTTTGCTAGCTCAATCATGTTGTAACTAAAATATCCGCTGGAAAAAATATGTTTGTCACGGACCGTTTATTGAGTTATTACAGACATCGCTAACAGCTAACGGTTAGCCCAGCTAATCTACGATAACCATGTTATTAATGACAAAACGTCACATCCCGCCTTGAGTATATCCAATCAGCACCAAGTAACCCCCAAGCCCCAGCCAGGAGTTTCTTGGGGCCGTTCTGAGTACCTACTCCGAGGCAGGGACTTGTTTAGCCCCTGTAAAAGATCCGGAACTCTGTCCTTCGGGGGTGGTTCCTGCGGTGGAGACACGCACCAATGGCCCCGGCCCCGTAAAATTACCCCGAAGTTCCTGCGGTGGAAACAGGCCTATAGAATTGGACTTTGGAGGGATTACTCGTGACAAGAAGAACTGATGCAACATGACAACTTAGGGTGTCTGACAAAAAGCATTGTCAGTTCACAAATATGAGACACACCTACCAGCAGATACAGATATGCTTTTTATTAACTGGGGACTTCTGTTGGCACGTACGCGGCTTTGGTTGAGGTTGAATAAAGAACTTGTCTTGAGTCAGTGTCAGTGTTCGGTTGTTCCTGGTGTGCGTCATGGATCAGCTCATCATCACTGTAGCACGCATGCACGACAGACGGTTCTGCCTCGACTGCCACAAACTGCTTCTCTGCAAACTCCATCAGCTGTTCGCCTCTGAACCCGCAAACAGACAGCAGTACCTCAATCTCATGGTTGAGAGGGTGGGAAATGTCTCTTATGCTTCTTTCACGTTCTCTCTTCCCCCACCTCTCCTCCTTTATCTCTCTCATTCTCACTAATGTGCTCTTCCATCTCACCCTCTCCCAACAGTACATCCATCAATAACCGAGCATGACTCCGTGCCTTCCCTCCACATCTCAAGCCTCTTACTCCTCTACCATTCATTTCTCTTATTTCCTCCCAGTCCACTTCTTATATTAATATTCTAGCACGAGCCGCACTCCGTCTCCACTGCTTACCTCTCTCACGTTCTTTTCTCACTGGTTTTTACCCATTTCATCAATACCCAGGAATGATTCAGCCTCTTATGCTCTACTTGAGCTCTATTTCACAGATTTTCGTGTTTGCCCATATCCATCCTTTTGTCTTTCCTCTTCCTCCTCTCTTTATAGCTTTCTGTTCAAGGCCTCGTCCTCCCTCTCTTTATCTTACTTCTTTATATTTTTCTGCCTCTTCAAAGACTTCTTTTCCCTCTCTCGTTCCCTCCATCACTGTCCGAGGACTTCAAAGACACTGAGCTCTTGGCTCTGATAGAAGAAGGAAATGATACAGTTTCACCGCTGATTTACTTCGGACTTCTTTAAAGTACTTATGAATTATGTAAATCATTCATTGTTTTAAAGTTTCACAGTAGCAGTACTTTCATACACCTGAGAAGTTCAGACAGCTAAAGGACAGAGTGCAGCAGTGGCTCTTTGATGCTGTCAGCATGGGCGGATTATGGGACAATGGGCCCCTGGGCACAGACATGCAAAAGGCCCCACCACCTCTCTGCCTCTCTCTGTTGTTGTTTTACGTCTCTTTGTAGTTATGAGCATCTTTTTGTGGTTTTGACTCTCTTTCTAATATTTTTGTTTGTCTTAGAGGAATATCTGTGTGTTTTATGGTCGGATTGTGTCTCTTTGTAAAATATTATTGTCTCTTAGGGTATATCTGTGTTATATATGGTTGTTCTGTTCTGGTTTGTTGTTGTTTTGTCTTTCTTTGTAATCGTTTTGTGTCTCGTCTCATCTCATTGGGGCACATTAGGGCATATAGTCTCTCTGTAGTAATTGTGAGATCCAGTGCATCTGTTCTTAGTTGCAGTTTTGTGTTTCTTCAAAATAGCTTTGTGTCTCTTTGAGGCCATTTTCTGTCTCCTATGGGAATCATTATATTTAAATTACATTTGTGTTTTTTTGGGTTTTTTTTGCAGTTGTTTTGTGTCTCTTTGTAGTCGTTCTAAGTCTCATTGTAATTTCTTCATATTACTTTGTAGTCATATTTTGTCTGTAATATTTTTGGATCTCGTAGGGGTATATTTGTGTCTACTGGTCAATTTGGTTCTCTCTGTAGTTGTCTTATGTCTCTTTGTGGTTCCTCTGCATTTCTTTGTAGTCAATTTGTGTCTCTTTGAAGTACATTTGTGTCTTTTTCGGTTGTTTTGTTTGTCTTTGTTGTTGTTTTGTGTTTGTTTGGGGCCATGTTCTGTCTCATAGGGGTATATGTGTGTCTTTATTATTGTTTTGTGTGTATTGCTTTGTGTCTTGTAATTTCTTTGTATCTCTGTATTTGTTTCTTGTCTGTAATATTTCGTATATCTTTCGTATTTCTCTTTGTTGTTGTCTTGTGTTTATTTGTAACTGTTTTGTGTCCCTTTGAATTACATTTTTTTTTTTTTGATTTGTTCTGATTCAGGTGAAGTCCAGGTCCAGATATGCTGAATATTGCTACAAAATATTTTGCAGTCTGCATTATCTGATACAAAAATCATAAAATATCGTGAAACTGTACTGTATTGATTTTTCCCCCACCCCCAATAAGACTTGTTTCCATGGAGTTGGATGACAGTGGCGAAAAGGAAAGTGAAGAGATGCCTGAACTTGACTCACATTACATTCAGTATCAGGTTGACAAACCACACCAAATATGTGCTCGATGACTGCTCCATCTAGCTGTCAGACCACACCAACAATGCAAGATGCTAAAAAGTTACATTACTGTGCTGCAGCTAACAAAGCTAACATTAGCCTAACCCAGCAGTCACGTCCTCAAGCCACCTTATAACATGATCAACATCATTCCCACCTATAGAAGTCGAGACAAATGTTAGCATTTGCAGCATCACGACACATCAGTAAAATAAACTGTATGACTCACCATCAGAAGACTGAATTTATCCTGTTTCCTTGTGTGTTCCAGTTGCATAGCTGATGGTGCCAGTTCAGTTTAGCGTCCACATACCCATCCTCTTCTCTGTGCACATAACAGACTGTAATCCTGAACATGGAGACACCTCCAAGATCTTACTGGCTTTTCAGGAAAACTTTGGAAATGAAGATCTTCTTCCTCAGAGACAGAATCATCCTATAACATCAGGCTGGTTGATGATGTTAGCTTCACCTTAGATCATAAATCAAAAGTCTGACTCTGTTTTGTCCTCACAGCTTTCATCATGGCTCCTCTTCCAGTGTCTGATATACATACAAGCAACCCCAACACTCCAAGTCTTCCATCAAAACAGCAAGTAAGGTGGGCCAGGAGAGTCAGAGGCAGGCAAGGTTGGCAACAAGGCAGCAGTCCCTGAACACTGGGAAATCTTACATAGGTATGACAAAGAGCCATCTGGCAACTAGAGTCTGTGAAGCTGTGCATTTATAGTGTCAGAGAGTCATGAGCCACAGGTGAGCAGAGTCTGCTTGATGAGGTGGGTGTGGTGGACGGACAGGAGCAGGAGATTTGTAGACAGGTGATTGGCTGACAGGTGGGTGTGGTGGAGAGGCAGGCTGAGTGGAAATGCACTGGGTGAACTGAGAGGATGGCAGGTATGGCAGGTTGGAAGTGCCCACTGTGACACAGCTCCTACTGACAAACAAGCAGATCACAGAGATGAAAGATGGCTGCACCCTGCTGGTGAAAACGTGAAATACAGTCTTAGTTTTCTAGCAAATCTAAGTTTATATCAAGTTTGATTACAGTGTGATATGTTGCTTAAGGTAAAATTCAAACAAGCCACAGTCATATTGTTCAGTGTTTCATCTCCACTTTAAGGCAAGACAAAGTTCAATGGCAAGTTCAAAGTTCAATGGCAAAGAAATGCACATGAAGATTTAGAAAAACAGCAAAGAAAAAAAAAAATTCCGTTTCCGTATTCTGTTTTTTCCCAGTTTAAGGTTTTTTTGGGGGAGTTTTTCCTTATCAGCTGTGAGGGTCATAAGGACAGAGGGATGTCGTATGCTGTAAAGTCCTGTGAGGCAAATTGTGATTTGTGATATTGGGCTTTATAAATAAAATTGATTGATTGATTGATTGATTGATTGATATTGAAATTGTTAACATGATGACTTAACCCTTGAGTCCTGCAGGTCCATTTCTTAATTAAAAAAATCAGCAAAAATAAAATGGTTTTGTGCAGCATATGCTTGTTTCTTTGGGGCAAAACACACTGGCAGCAAACGCTGCACGTCAAAAATTCAGCCCCTATTATTTTCAAAGTACAACCCCACACCGGCGCAGCAAGATGTGTCAGGATGTCTGGATGCACCACCCTGCGGCACTTAACGCCACTGTTCGTAGCTGCTCTTTTTCTCTGCTCCTATGGCAGCTCGACTCCTCTCCTCACCATTGAAGGAAAGAACTTTGTCACTGTTGCTGTGTCTCATGTGTGACGACAAATGGATGAGGGACTCCTTGAGGTCAACAAATATCCCGAGCTAAACAATCCACAATCCCGTTATTAAAAAGACAATGGCCAAAAAGATATTGCATGGTGAGTCATAGCTCTGGAGATCGACTCTTCAGGTGAGAAATCGAACTTAATTAGTGGCTGTCTGCACATGATTTTAAGCTAACGCAGAGGTGGAAGAAGTACAAATCTGTCAGGAACGTAGTTATAACTTTGCGTGGTCGTCTGTTGATAAGCTGCAGTGCGACACATCCAGTTAATGCTAGGGGCGGCACTTGAGGTGCATCACATGACGCCTCTCGTGGTGGCAGCACTAGTGTGTTTTCAGCTTAAGTGTGAGCTAACGGTGGTCCATGCATTTATTCTTGCAGAAAAGGTGATATGCCTGCAGAGGCAACTAAAAGTAAGACGTGAGAGAAAGAAAAGCAAACAGAAAACAGATGGAGACGAGAAAGAGATGCAAGATGAGAATGAGTTAGAAAACTCAAGAGAGAGGAACAGACACATCGTTGAGGGATTGTGATTCCTTTACACGCTGTATCTATCTCTGTAAACCAGGCTGAACGGCATGATACACTGGTTATTGTTTTACCTCCACACACACACACACACACACACACACACACACACACACACACACACACACACACACACAGATTAACACAAAAGGATGCACAGAGAAAAAACATGAGCAAATAACTGTCCACGCTCCAACACACATATTAGAGAATACACACCCAGGCAAACACACACACACAGAGCTCTAACAGCTGAACATGACAGGTGTTCCAAACTGAAACAAGTGACTGCCCTCTCACTGACCTCAGGAAGAGAGGGAAGGCTGAAAACACACAGAAAAACAGAAAGAAGAGGCTGCAGGTTGTTGGTGACTTTATTCTCTCAGACAGGCAGAGACAGTAAAAGCTGTTTAACTGCAGTCTGAATGCCCTGTTGACTACAGGTCAAAATCATTTGGCAAAAAATACCGTTCCTCTTTTTGTTGTTTGTACCGAAACTCAGAGAATGTGTAAGCCGTGACATGGAAAGCACGATTTTTTAAAAATACGTATATTTCTTATTGTGTTGAGAAGTGAGGTGCATGCAGAAGCGCCCCTGTGTGAGTACGACTGTCCTGTTTAAAGCAGTTTAAAGGGGAGCGCTGACAGCTGCTGCTGTGCACAGATCTGTTGTGGGAAAGTTTTGACTTTCAACTGTTGAGGACGCCGGACTTTCAGGTGATGTAATGCACCTTCTGGCAGCCATACTGGAGGTCGAGCTCTCGGGCAACAGGCGAGCAGAGATAAATGTTTCTTATCTTATTAGGCAAGTTAGCCACCACAGCACTGTAGGATCTACACAGAGCTGTACAGTGCTGAACATGAAGGTCCATTATCACCAATGTTTAAAGACATTAATGATGATACCCAGTAATTTATAGCATTTCTGGATTCAGTATTTTTCTAGTGTTCTAGTGTAATTTTGGTCGAATCATTGGCAGTATGCAACACACCTGTCACATTGCTGGTTACTTTTACCTGCCTGTCCATTGTTGTCTCATGTATGCTCTCTGTAGAGATTGTATTAATGCAAAGACACATTTGCATTCTGGAGCATATACAGTAGGCCAAACAGAAAATTTTAAATTACAAAATAAACACTGGATCAAAACTCGAGAGGCATGATGGAAAATAAGGGCGGTCCCATCGTGACTAGATTCTCAGCACCGGCACTGAGGTGTGTATCGCGGCTGAGACTGTGGAGCAGAGTCAAGTGATCACAGTTGTAGTTGTGAACCATGAAATATGTTGCTGGAAAGTTAATAAACAATGATTCATTTCATTAAGAGTCTCATTTAATTTTGCCGCTGACAGCTGTCATGTCACTTATCATATCTGTTTGCAGTGTTAGCGAGGCAGCTGCTCCAGCAACAGCTGGTCAATACAGTTAGTAATGTAGCAGAATGAACTGCGGTCAAGCCGGCTGTCACTCGGATTTCCGTGGTCAAATCAGCTCATGCTACAACTGTAGTGCATCCATATACTGACATTACTATGTGTTACATTAGGGTGACCATATTTTGATTTCCAAAAAAGAGGACACTCAGCCTTCCACGACATAGCCTACTTAAATGATACTCGCAGTTTACTCAAAGATGCCTTATCATTTTAATATATTTAAAATTTATATGTATGGATAGAAAATTCAGTTATATTACAAATTATATCTCTCAAAGACAGAAATTCAGATAGGCCCCTATAGATAGGGGACACATACACACACTAGAGTGTGGCGATCCAAGCCCGACGGTACCCGACAGGTTGGCTGGGTTCGGTCAAAAATGTATAAATTGTATTCGGGCTCGGGTCGGATTCGGTCAGCTTTCAGTGAAAATGTAGTGTAAAAATAAATAAAATCCTATTGTCTGTCCTGTTTATTGCTTGGGCACTGTTATTTACGTGACAACACCTGAACATAACACACACAGACACACATTGGCTGTTTGTTTCTCCCTCTCCCCTCGCTGGAAGTCTCGGACCTCCAGCCGCCCACTCCCGTCTCAAACACGGAGGTCTCCCTCTCAGCGGAGCACCCACGGTGCACGCCCGGCCTAAGGAAAACCGGACATTATCATCAATTTATAAACACCCCCCGGACGCCCCGGACAGGATGTGAAAAATGGACATGTCCGGGCAAAAGAGGACGTTTGGTCAGCCTAAACTGTTACATGGAATAATACGTTCACACAGCCCAGATCAAGCTGACGGGGGGAGCTCGTGTCAGACTTAGCAAAGTTAGCGGAAGGATGTGTGACTATGTTCGGCTTTCAAAATAAGGTGTTTTAAAATACAAACAATGTTATGGACATAATATCAGTTGGATTATATTCAAGAGAAGTGTAAATGTCAACACAACCAAGATCCAGAACACATCAGGAAGATGGCTCCCAAAGATGAGCTGCTAAGTGAACACCTCAGGCAGCAGAAGAGGACGATGAACCGTCATGGAAGGACAAGCTCTTGCATGGCATGTACCATCGACAGAATGAAGAAAAAATTCTACCAGTGGCTGGAAAAGGCTGGACTGACAGACAGCACAGAAGCACTAATCATGGCAGCACAGGAACAGGCACTGAGTACAAGATCAACAGAAGCAGTCGAGTGCAGTCCTAGGAACAGCTAAGATACTGCGAGAACCCTCAAACTCCCAGGGCTCTGGTAGAGGACCTGAGCATGAGGAGGACACACCACCACCCCCATTGGAGGGGGAGTGAGAGGGGGACGACAGCAAGCTGCGGGCCAGAGTCATTTTTGGTTTCTGGTATGGACAGAGATACTTCCAGAGAGACATCAGTTTTTAAAAATATCTGTGTAAATGTTGTCAGAGCCTGAATATTATTTGGGACTGCTCTGATATAGGAACAAAGCAAGTCTGTGAAAACCTCGATATAGAGACGATCTCACTCTGAGGAACAGCTGGAGATGTTATCGTCACACACTTAATGACGACATGTGGTGACATGACGGGAGCTGACGGACATCACAAACCTTCTGATGGTCTAACAAAGAGGAGAGATCACACTGAAAAAGTTTCTGAGATTGTCCTCATCATTTGGCGCCGGTGCACTTCAGGACAAATTCACTCCCCCCAAAAATATTCAGTCTCTCTCAGCGGATGTGAAGACAGAGTGGTATGGGAATAGTGGAGTCACAGTTTTCATTTCCCTGTGTTTTGTTGTGTGTGCTTCTGTGTGTAAGGTGTGAACATGTGCTCTCTGTAAAATTGCTTGATTTTTGGCTGTAATTATGTGTGTGTATGTGAGTGTTAACCACAGCTGCAGTGTTTACCAAAAGTCTATTAACCAACCAGATGGCTGCTGTTTGTACCGTGCACACACACTTTTCCTCTCAAACACACACACACACACACACACACACACACACACACACACTGTCACAGCATCGATGTAACATAATGTAAAATCATTTCTCTGACAGTTTTTGAACATTAGGTGTCTCTAGACTTGCTGATGTCTGTGTTCTGGGTTTACAGCAGGTCAAAAATCTCTCTAGAGACGCAACGAAGAAAAAGTGGAAAATTTACACCTCTCTCAGTTTCATGTCTTTCTACTGTCCTATCTCGCTTCTCGGTTTTCGTCTCACTTTGTCACGGTATTTATTGAAATCCTGCCTCTTTCATTCCCTGTATTATCACAAACAAGCCCACACACACACACACACACACACTCACACACACTCACACACACACACACAGCGTGGCTGGGCAGGGTTGAGATTTAAAATCAGAACTTGGTTTCCATAGCGAATCCCCCAAAGGCTGAACCTGCGACGTGCACACACACTCCTGTACTTTCATTTATATTTGTGTTTTTAAAACAGAACAGAAATACAGGATGATGCAAAGTGTGTCTGACAGAGCACTTTGTCATGTTTCCAGTACCACCTACTGTGCAGTATCTAATTAAGGCTAGAGGACATTAAAGAGACTGGAAAATATAAATATTCCTCAAACATGATGATTGCCAGTAACTGTAGACACATGGATCAACGTTTGTTTTTGTTTTTTTAGCATCTCTGAGTCCTGCCAACGCCTCACTATGCCAAACCTCACACACAAGTCGCACTGACGAGTGAGCAGGCCCGTTTCCACCTATACACCCACCAAGCAGTCTTCTGAGATCCATTCACACTCGCTGACACGGCTCAGCTCTCTGTGCTCCACACATGAACTGCTCAGCCCACGGAGATAATGGCCAGTGACAACAGGGATGAGGCGCAGTCCATCCTGCAGAGCGTCCTTTGCCCGCGGCCGAGCCTTTACCTCTGGAGTGATTACCCTCCTGCTGACTCTGACAGCTCTGACTGACATGCAAGTAACTCTGGGGCTGGCCACAAAGATTGTTGTGGGGGCAGGATATGCACTCGGTTAGGATTTAGGGGGACAGTGGCCTCATGTAGTCAGACCTATGTCCACAATGCTGTGTCATTCCAGACCTTGAGACCTTGAGAAAGATCTGGAATGACCATCATATCATTCTGCTATACAGGGAAAACTCTGGCTTTTTTGTGTTTCTCAAAACCAATCTTAATATCACTGGGCAGCGTGAAGCCCACGATGAAGTGACGGTGGCCTTGCAAAAAAGTGTCGGGGGAAACACACAGTGACAGGACTAACTGTTGCTAACTATAGCACCGCACACAAATAACATCATATACTGTTTATCCTGGTGAAATTCCAGGAGAGTATGAAGTCTACTGGAGATGTTTCCTAAGATGTGGCAAATCAAACCCAACTGGCCATGTCTAGGATTTTCTGAGGTGTGTTCACAAGGTGTTTTATTCCTCATGACAATTTGCCAAAAAAGCAAAGCCGGGCATGCCTTACTGCAAGAAATCTGTGTCAAAACTTGCAGCATGTTGTTTGCTCAGAGACTGTTGTTCTTGTTCCCATAACGAAGGGATTTTGAGAATGGTAACATGCAAATAGCAGAAGGGAGGTGTCTAAATTATTGGCCAGTGGCAGGCTTGAGGCGCTTGCGCATGATCGCAGATTTGCCGATGCTGCAGCGCTCGCCGTCGGCTTGATCCAACACTGATCATCTCCATCTTGCAGTCGGATCTTTAAATTTTTCCGTGCCCTGTCTCCACCCCTGCCCCCCGCCTGCATTCTACTGTAAAATCATTGGCTCTACATGGAAAGGTCAGTGCCAAACGGGGTCGAAGTTCAACAAAATGTAACTTTCGGCGTCACGCAGGGGTCGCGTTAACCGGATATTCTCGGTCATTGACCGTTTTTTCACAACAATGACCGGAAAATCTGAAGGCCGTCTGTCATTTTGACCGGTTGCAATTACCACCCCTGCCCACTTGGTGGCAGAGTGTACAGTCAGTGGTTTAAGTGGCTGCCGTTTTCACACTGCAGAGAAAAAGTCATTCATCTGCTTCATGTAGCGTTGTTGACATAACGCCCTGGACACACTGGACGTGGAACCGAGGCACGGCGCCCAGCAGCGGAGGCAGTTTTCAGTCAGCGCCCATGTTAACCTATCTGACTGTCCACACAGGCCGCTGAGCAGAGCGGAGCGCCCGCGGAGTAGAGGCAGCGCTTCAGTTCGGCGTCTGGTCTATTTTTCACGGGTGTCGTGAGCGCTTCTGTCAAGCTGGATAGAGCGGATCGTACCAAACAGGAAGTTGGACACAGAAAAGACGAGAGAATCCGGCCAATTTTCAAAATAAAACAGTGCATAACCGAACACATTTTTCAATACCATAATCACTTCATTACAATTTTAATTTAGTGTCACCGAGCCTACAGACATAACTACATAACGTCCTGGACACACCGGACACGTTAGTGACGCGTTAGTGCCGTCCGGTGTGTCCAGGGCGAAGCCTAATGGCACGGGTGTGTGGATGTCTGTTCATCTTTTCGTTCATGTCCTTATTAATGCACACTTTATAACTTGCTTATTGGATTCATTAAAAATGAACGAATGAAAACTAAATGTCTTTGAATATCTTTATTATCATTTAAAAATGAAAATTAAAATGACTGGTAAAAATAGATTATGACCGGATTTTCATGACCCTGTCGGTCAAAATGACCGGCGACGAAAAAGTCTAGCGCAACGTCTGGCGTAGCGTCAAAACGCCGGTGAAGCCCACAACGCAACGCCAAGGTGGCAAAGTACAGCGACGTCAGCGTTATCGCCAGCTTCCATAGGAAAACAATGGCACAGTGGGCATCAAGAGATTTTTAACGCTGGTCATGTGCAAGCGCCTTTACAGCCACAGTCAGACTAAAGGGTCAGAGGTCATTAGACTGTGTACAAACTTTCTTTGATTGACTTTGGGAACCACGACACCAGAGCATGGATTTGTTTTGGTGTTATCATTTTGGCTGAATTTTAAACTTTCTTTTGTTTGAAAGATTGATGACTTTTGTCTTTGAGCTGGTGACACAGTGTCAACACCATCGGGTTTATGATTCAGAGCAAAGGTCATATCCTCTCTGTGGTTTGAGGTTAATTTATTTTTCAGACTAGCACATTATACAAGCTGCAGCATCAATCTGATGCAAACACTTTCAGATTTTAGTGAGAAATGCTTCCTCCAAGCTCAACGCAGCTTTCCAGATACAGATACGTGCTGGCTGCTTTAATTCACAACATCTGGCCAGTTAAACCAGTGTCATCCAGTACTGTCAATGTTCAGGCCTCGTTAGTGTGAATCCACTAAGAGCGTTTTTCTTTTAGCAGATGGTTGCTGATGTTCTACAGCAGCCTAAATTTGGACTACAGAGTGAATTATAAATCAACCACTACAGTAACAGTCCAGGGTCTGTACACGAGGTCCCTGAGGTTGGACGGCTCTGTCCAAACCCCAAACCCAGCAGAGTGTCCGTCCATTTTGCTGCTGGGTTTCCTTCAGAGGTCCAGAGATTGTGGCTCTTCTTTTTTTGGCTGGAGGAACCTTCAATCTGAGAGGCCCTTGTTAAGCTTGCTGACAGTTCTATCATCATTATTGAGCATGTTCAGTAAATGGGACAGCCTTGTAGCGCTGTACATTTGGCTCCCTGAATGGCAGCACTTGAGCGACAAACCAAAACACATTTTTAGCCCAGAGCTGCTAAAAAAGACACTTTTCCAAATGGAGCTCTGAATCGCTGTCAATGAGTGTTTTGTAACAGCCACTGTATTTCCCTCACATACATACACATGCACACAAAGAACACCTTTTTCTCTAGTACATCACACACACACACAGATGATCACAGATTATAGGGACATTAAACATAAATGCAGATGTAGTATTAGGCTGCAGTGTTATAGAAGTGTTGAGTGAAGCGTACAGCACACTGACAGTTTTACTATGTTTACAGTCTTTCTAGTAGTGACGCTAAAAAAAAGTTAAGTCTGTCATGAGGTCAAACTTAGACAAAAACGACATGTAAAAGGTGAGCCCTCCTCTGCTGCAGAGGTTAGCTGTAGCCCCGTAGATACAGAAACACAGATGCCTCACTGGGTGCTGGATCATACACCAACAGCGCCGCCATATTGGACAGATAAATATTTGTCTGTAAACAAATGCAAGCAAACAGGGGAGCTGCCTTTTTTGTTTGTTTTTTTGATAAAAAAACTTATAACAAATATTTTTCTTAACTGATTGCAGTGAGTTGTTTTTGTATACACGTGTTTATGATCAACATGCAACATAAAATTAGAATACTGAAGCTAAAATCACTGCTAGAAACGTTTCGAATTTTTGTCGACTAAAACTATGAAGAATAAAAATGATTAAAATGTGACTAAAACTAAACATTTTTGTCTCAAGACTCTAAATCTAAATAAGCTGTCACAATTAACACTGTTTTAGCAACACATCCTCACTGTGACCTCGTCACATGTCCACGTTTGGTTGTTGACTTTCTGGGACGCCGTGTCAACTTCAGCCTGTTACATGCATTGTCTGTTTTCAAAATACACTTCTGTTTTCACAGGAAATGTACAGTTTGCATACATTCTCTTTCAAAATAAAAGCACGACGTCGGCACAACACAGGGTTGGCCATTTTAACATGGGAGTCTCTGGGGATTGACTGGCTTCTAGAACCCAACCTGGTCTCACTCCGAAGTCTTCGAATACCAGTGCTTGGGCAGTGACTTGTTGCATCAGACAGCAACGTCAAATTGATGCTTTTTCTTCTTCAACAACAAACACTTGGCTACGTTATGCCAACACACACACCTGGTTGGGTTTAGGAAAAAAGAACAGGGTTTGGATTTACAATCTTACAGGAAGGACCCATCCACCACCCCACCTGCCCACCTTACTTGGACTTTCACTGCCTCAACTTTTGTTCTTGTCCTGCTACATTTACCCTTGCCGCTGCCAGACGCTGTTAAACTATAATGGCAGCCAGCTGTTGGTGTCTGAAGCCAGAAGTCACTGACCAAGCGCACCAGATTTCGATGTCTTCGGAGTGACCGGTTTGGTTTTGCAGGGTGTAACGGAAAGTATAATGAACAGTGTTACAAATTACTGTTGGAAGGGAGTGGTAAGTAATTTTCCTTTTGCAAAGAGTAACGAGTAATGAGTAGTAGATTACATTTTGTGAGTAATGAGCTCACTGTCACCAACAGCGAGTAAAATCTGAATAGATTGGCTCAAACACTTCTAATGTGTGTGCACTCCATTTGGAAAAATCCCCACGGTTTATACTTTTAAGTGGCCGTGCATGTGATCAGATAGCTTCAGACGGTGATTGCCTGCAGACTAATAACTAGTGTTTCAATTTAAGTTTCAATTTAAACAATAAATGAAGAAGCGGGAAGAAAGCTACAGTGTTGTGATAAGCATAATTGGTCTTGTGGGACGCAGAACATAGTGTGCATCGTGGAGAAAAAACACTGGATTAGATTTTATTAGCCAACGGACTCGCTGACCTGAGGCATCCATGTTTGCTCGTTATCTTTTCAGACATGTAAATATTACAGTATTAGCTGTCAAAGTCAATGCATCAGAGTTAAAAGATTGATATTTATATGAAAGTACTTTCAAGCCAGGGAATGATAAATGTGGTTAATTCAGTATTAGGCACCTGGTCTGTTAGTGGAGATATCTCATATGTGCTGAAATTATTCTATTAGACTTTATGCTGTGATGAAACTTGTGTGTGTGTGTGTGTGTGTGTGTGCGTATTTAAACATTAGGTAGTGCAACTTGTGGTGATGCAGGACATTTTATGGCATTAGAATAAAGTCTCACAGTATACCTGTCAGCGGCGCACTCAGACGGAGAATGACTTCAATGCAGTTGTAAATACATCCCGGAATATTATAAACAGACAACGGCTTCTTCAGTGGAGCTGTAAATATATGTCTGTGTAAGATAAACAACTCTGGTTTTGTGTGTAGGAGCACACTGAGAAACACAAAGACGGGGAGACACACACAGAGAAACAGAGTTGTCTCAGTGTGTTATTTTAGCTTTACGTCTGTTGACTGGACTGAACACTCTGTTATGGAGCTGGCAGATTGGGATCTGTGTGTCTCTGTGTGTCTCTGTGTGTCTCAGTGTGTGTGTCCTCTGCAGCTCTCTGAGTCGCAGATACTGTATATGTCCTGAAGCTATAGAGAAGAGGAGACGCGTGGACAGTATGGAGCCAGGACCGGTCCTGACAACACATCAGCTCCTACATACTGTTGAGTTGGCTGACGACCAATGTGAACAACACCAGGCTGCTGTATTCCTGTCAGCTCAGACCTGCTGCTGATCTCTGCAGCCAGAAACACTCAGGAAGTGTCAGACACAGGTTTTCACTACTGGTCTGGACAGCCAGAAATCAAATCATAGTATAGTACTTGAGTAAATGTACTTAGTTACATTACACCACAGGGCAGCTACAAGAAACTGTGGGTCTCCACAACCATTTAGATATACAGTTGTAGGTCCTGAGGGGCAACAGTTAGGACCACATTATACTGTCCATCTCCTGTACCAGGGATCAACAATTGGCGGGCCAGATGCTTTCCATCTGGCCTGCAGACTATCAGTTAATTAAGAAAATGTAAGGAAGGAAAGAAATGCGTTTCAGTATTTAGGATATTGTTTCTTCTTATATTGAAGCATCCCCCAAAACAGTTGGGATGGAAATAATTTCATTAGGATTGATTTACCAACCCCAGATATCTATGTTTAGTCAGGACTAGAGTATTATATTTGACGGTATGGCTCTGTTCTGGGGCCTCTCTGCCCTTCCATGCGCCTACATGGAAAGCCTAAGGCAGAGCGAGCACACGTCTCCACCTAAAATCATAATCAGGTGCCCATGTGTACCGGTATATATAATTTGAAAGTTTGGCCCCCACAGTGTCTTCCTAGAAAATGTCCTTGGTCCCTTGGACAAATCTAGTTGATGATGTCCTTCACTTTGTACGTTTACATGACATTAGAGAAGACAACAATTTCAACCACCACCTATACACCGTCAGCTTTAATACCAACACGGGCAATTTCAAATAAGCTCTTAGCCATCAGCCATGTAGATGGAACCTCTAACAACCATTTCCAAATGCAGTCAGTATGTTTACATGACATTAGAAATATTTATTGTGTCAGTCCGACTGAAACTGAACTTTTAAAATCCACGTAAACATGTTAGTCCGACTGAAATCATAGTAAATGTCTCAAAGTCAGACGAACACACCCAGATCATGTGACTCCTGCATGTATACAGTCAATCAGACCCAAACTGGCCGAGGCGCTCTGAGCATGCTCCACAGTTTCCGCTCCGGGCTTTGACCCGGAAGTCCAATAGCATTAAATGTGTAAGAGAAGAAGAAGGAGGTGGTAGCAACATGGAGAAATCTACATCCAGAGCCGTGACTTTTTGGACAGATGAGGAGACACAGTTCATGCTGTCAGCTGAAAGAGTTAAATATTTTAACATACATGGATGGGAGGAAAACTTGGAATGGCGACCTGTTAAAAAACGTGGCAACTGGACGATATGCACTTGTTTGGTCTATGATGTACTTGCACTGATTTATCGGCGGTGCTCGGAATCGGGTCGGTTTTCACATGATCGGCTGTGACCTGTGACTGGCCGGTCAGTCTAAAATATGCTGATTTAAAATGGTGGTCAAATTCCCGGCGTGCTGCATGATTGATTTGCGTAATATCAGCAGCACACACACAAGTGCAGCTCACGGCTTGAGCGATGTGAGGAAGGAGACCTCAGGGACACACTGATCTGGGTAGAACAACTATGGAGTAAATGATTCCGGCCAGAGAATCAGGTTTGAGAGGATACTTTAATTTTCAATGCAGGAGGTTCACAAGTGTAGCGTGTGTGTGTGTGTGTGTGTGTGTGTGTGTGTGTGTGTGTGTGGGGTTCTGAAATAAACAAAAGGAAAAATAGCTTTACACTCAATTCTTACAAATATGCATATACAATCTGTAAACACGGGCAGCTTCTCACCTTAATCATTCATGCACACACATCAAAAGACAGAAGGAGAAAGTTGTTAATTGTCCGTGTTAAACTTAACGGAGCAGAGCTCTCACTGCTGCACGGTGCTGCTTGAAACTGATGAGGCGCGTGTCCGCGTGCCGAAGATGCACGTGTCCGCGTCCGCGCGCTTACTGACAGGAGCGTTCTCACGGGAGCGGCAGCCTGTTCAAATGTGCACCTTTTTTCTCGTTGTTAAAATAAGAATGATAACACTGCATTTTGTAGATGTAAAGCCCTGTGTGAATTTTTTGTTTTTTTTTCCTGTTAAAATGTTCTAATAAAGGAAAGAAAAATATCTTGTGTGCTGTAAAGTGGTTTGAAAAAATGAAATCAGAATCGGCCGTCCAAACACTCTGCAAATCGGAAATTGGTTTAAGTCTAAATGCTAACAAGATGGAAGGCGCATATTGCCACCTATTGTAAAGCAGTCAGACATACTGTGTTCAATAATTCCCCTCTGGTGCTGATAAACTGGGACAATTAAATGTCCGAACAGAGCTGTAGCTCCACTTAACTGTGCAGGGAAACACACTGACTGTACACCCCAATTCACTCACACACCTTAACAAAGTTTTTGGAAACAGCTCACACTTAAAAACTTTTAGTTCAGCACGATACAGTAACATAAAAGTTTTGAGTTCACCAGACACGAAATAAAAGTGTCACATGACAGCATTTATATGTCAGTCTGTGTGAGCATTTAATTCTGTCATATGGACATAAGAACACCAAGTTAACATTTCATTTAGCTATGAGAGTATATGTTCAGAGCACAATGATAGTGTTGTTAATTTAACTACTTAGGCTTAATCAGCTTTTTACGTTTTACTCAAATTAACTCAAGCTCACAAAGGATGAGTTTTTGAATCAAGTGAACATAAAGTTTTTGTGTAATTTTGACAATCTGGGACATTTGTGTAGACTTCACATTCACATGTTGTGTCATGGAGTGACTGGGGCTCACAGTGTATACCTCACATAGTACATATGTTTTACACTCTACATTGGCAATGGGTCAGAGCCTTTCTTGCTGTCTGTTAGCCGGTGTGCAGTACTTATAAAAACCATTCCTCCAGCCTGGAACACCTTGAGATTTGATTTCATACCGACATAAAATACAGGCTGCACATACAGTACCTGCAGTATAAAACATGAATATGTCATGTGCCTGAATTACTGGGGTCTAACAACAGAGTTTTAAAGAGGACTGTGGAGGTGAGTCAAGGATAAAGCACGCAGTCAATGTCAAGAGACAAGGTGATGAAGTAATAATAAAAAACTTTGTAAAGAAAGTTCCAGATTAATTAACACTGTTTTGGGCTCAACTAAGCAAGGCTAATGGAAACTATTCACTCTTTCTTGCTCCCCACTCTGTTTCTTCTCCACATCTCTCCCTCCTCCTTATCCTCTTTTCCTCACTCATTCCCTTTAATTCATTCACCATCTCCCCCCATCCGCTCCCTCTCAGCCTTTCTTTCTCCCTCCTTCACTTCCTCACTCTGTGGCCTCCCTCCCTCCTTCCCTTCCCCTCCCCCACCCTCCTTCCTTCTTTCTCTCCCATTAGAAACATATTGGGGTGACTTGGACCATGAAATTAAAATATTAGTGAGTGACATCACTGAATATTTCCAATTCTCTGGAAAGAAAGAATAAAAAAAAAAATCTGAAGTGTGGTTGTAGGAAAAGGTCAGGTGGAGGGCAGATTAACATTTAAAACTTTATATTATCAGCGAAAGAGAAAGAAAATGTTACAAGGAGCTTTACAGTGATTGGAGCATCTCTGCGAGTCTAAAAATCCAACAGTGAGCAATAAAACACAAGTTACACATTTAAATGACTGTTAATCCTGCAAATGGAGTTCTGTCCTTCAGGGTATTTCTAAGATAATAAAACACACTTAGGGCTGACATTTTTTTGAAAAATATTCTGTTAAATTTCAGAACTACCATAACTGAAAAAAATTACCATTTTTATTATTCATATTTCAAAGGCCCAACATGTGTGACAGCTGCTGTAACCAGTGGTTGAATTGTTAATTTTTAACAAGGGGGATGAAATGTAGCTTTGATTTTTTTTTTGCGTGCACTCATCATGCCAACAACGACTTTCACAAAATGTACACCTCCCAAATGACATCATTGCAGGACGCCTTAACCATAACTATATTTATAATTCTACAGTCCAATTCCCTGTCAGTTTCTTCCTTTGATCCTACTACAATTGTCCTGCATATTCAAGTAATGAGGAAATACACCTTTTTATGCAGCAGAGTGAATTTATTTTTATGTCTCACAAACACCCTTCAGTCACTGGTAATCATCTCACCAACATATCACTAGTTCTATCAGCTGCTCATAACAGACTCCATGTCCCTCTGCTCTCTCTCCTCCTCCTTGGTGCCCTGCTCTCTCTTGTCCTCCTCCATCTTCTCTCTGACTCTCTTGATTCTCTACAAAAGTAAATACATGAACTTCAATGAAAATGGCTTATTTTAGTTAGCTAGCTAGCTAAAGAGACGTATATATATAGAGAGATAACCAGACGTCACCGAAGCATGTACAGAAAAGCAGGTAAAGTTTGCAGTTAGCTGCCTAGCTGGCCAATTTCACTTCACTTTGGCTAGCTGAACATTAGCTCTATCACAAAATAGCCTAGGCTAACAGTAGCATAGCTATAAGGCATTTCTGTGGAAATAGCCACTGCAGCATTCAAGTTTTGTGTGAGAAATCACGTCACTTAAATTGTCTGGGCATGAGTCAGATCCAAGCTTCTCACCTGTTCTTTAAATAATCACGAAGGTCAAACTTTTTTCCGTTTGATCATGCTGCCAATGAATGCATCAACTGAGTGCGCGCAGCTATAACACGCTCTCGTCTTGCGCACATGTGTTTTTTGGTTCCACCAAGTGCAATCGGTTTCAGCTCTCACTTTCTACTCCGGGTGCACGTCTTCGAGCATAATAAAATAAACTAAGTTGCGGGATTTAGCTAGCAGCACAGCTCCACCTGCACACACAAATTCTAGATTAACAAGGGGGATTCTTTTTGGTCAATTTTCTAACAAAGGGGATGGCATTGTTTTCCATGATTTTGGACAACATGCTATACTTGGACGCTTTTTTCTAGATTCCGGACAACATACCATACTATGACGTTTTTCATGATTTTTGATGACATACTATACTATGACATTTTTTCTACATTTTGGACGACATGCTATCAGTGGCGGCTCCTGCCAAATTTCTCAGGGGGGGCAATTGTTGTGATGATGGCTGAGGTGACCCGTTCAATGGGTAAATTTGAATTAATTTGGCTTTACAATGACTGAACAACCCACTGTGGTCATCAACAAACTACTTTTCATCAGTTTGCCCACATAATACCTTTGAATGTAAACAGAGACCTGTTTTACCATTAATCAAATAAAACTGAGTAAGGTATTCATTGAGTCATTGTCAGTCTTAATCAGAAAACATTTTATTATAGCTAAGTGGAAATTCATTTTGTGTTCTGATTAAATGCAGGCATACCCTACAACTTAATACAATGCACATCACATAGTATGACTGCTCTTTGACCTGACCTGAACAGGTTTTTTTTTTTTTTTTTTCCCAGTTTCAGTTATATATTGGGAGGCATTTTGGGCATTGGGGGGGGGGCACGTGTCCCCCTCAATGTATATGGTGACTACGGCCCTGTCAGCATGCATAATTAGGCTGCAGTTGTCTGGGTGCGCAAAGGTGAAGTGGCTGGTCTTGACAAAGTTTGACGAGTGTCAACTGGACAATATGGAGATATTTGCATCTTGAAAGCCGGACTACAAATGTGGATAGACAGGGAGAAACACACGCAAGCCTAAGACGTGGTAAGATACGATATTCCTCACTATATGAAGTGACTGATAACAAGATCTGTATAATGGATTGTAAAGAAATTCGTCAGGTTTTTATTTTGTAGACACTTGATCTGTATTTATAGCATGATGGGATGACAGCACAATGATGTGTGTGATCACTGGAAAGCCCCGTCCTGCGCTCCGGTTCCGCTGTTTCACGTGATGCGTGGCTTCTCGCTAATGGTCGCGGAGAATATCCATAGAGAAGAACAGGTGTGAATTTGGACGCACTATGCGTCGTTACTTTATAACCTATATGGTTAAAAAGCCTCTTGGATCAGCTGGAAACGTTAGCCATGTTGATCTTGAATGTGACCGCTGCGCAGTGGCGCTGCCTCATGTGATGTCGGGATAATCGGAAAAATGAGTTTCCGACCGTAAAGCAATATTTCAGTGGAAACGGTCGACGACGTGTTTTTTAAACATTTTGAGTGATAAAATACAACACATCTTCTTTGTAATATCCATGATGTCTCCACATTACGACTTAAACGCTCATGAACACACAATGAAGTAAGAACGACTTGCCGACATGGGAAATCGGACCATCCGAGGAGCACATGAATGATACTTGGTGGTTTACGTATGACGAAAACACGTTGGGGCAAGCCCTCCTGGAACCCATAGAGGTTGCATTGGAGTGCCTGCATTTAGAAAAAAAAGTATTTTACATGGAAGTCCATGAAAGTGAGTTGGGGCGATTTCCAGCCAGGCTGATATCGCCCCAAAAGGCCGGAACGTGACTTCACACTGCATCTGATTGAATATTCAGAGGCAGGACGAGCTGTTTCAAGTGAAAATGATCAGAATAATTAATATATTGTGTGTATATATGTCAATAATGATGATGAAAATCATACATTTATTATCATCATCTTTCTTTTCTTTTGTGGCTCAAGGAGGGGCGGCGCCCTATCGCCCTCTATTGGCCAGCCGCCCCTGCTTACTGTACTATGACGTTTTTTCATGATTTTGGACGACATACTATGCTATGACGTTTTTTCATGATTTTGGACGACATACTATGCTATGACGTTTTTTCATGATTTTGGACGACATGCTATACTATGACTTTTTTTCATGATTTTGGACGACAAGCTAAACTATGACTTTTTATCATGATTTTTGACGACATGCTATACTGTGACGTTTTTCTAGATTTTGGACGACATGCTAAACTATGACTTTTTATCATGATTTTGGACGACAAGCTAAACTATAACGTTTTTTCATGATTTTGGACGACATGCTATACTATGACTTTCTCTACATTTTGGACGAGATGCTATACTATGACGTTTTTTCATGATTTTTGATGACATACTATACTATGACCTTTTTTTCTAGATTTTGGACGACATGCTATACTATGACGGTTTTCATGATTTTGGACGACATGCTATACTATGACGTTTTTTCTACATTTTGGACGACATACTATACTATGACGTTTTTCACGATTTTGGACGACATACTATACTATGACATTTTTTCTAGATTTCGGACGACATGCTATACTATGACATTTTTTCTAGATTTCGGACAACATACTATACTATGACATTTTTTCTAGATTTTGGACGACATACTATGCTATGACGTTTTTCATTATTTTGGACGACATGCTATTCTACAACATTTTTTCTAGATTTTGGATGACATGCTATGCTATGATGTTTTTCATTATTTTCATGCCCTTTTTTCGACCACTGGCTATAACAATATTCATGCGCACTCCTTATTTACAAAGAACTACTAGCACTCAAAAACAGATGTAGATTTTGTTGATAAAAGATCGGAGCCACTAACATAATGATGAATGCTGAAATACACGTAAATTGCGCTGCGAACAGTTTACACACAAATTTTTTCTGCTCACGTTTCATGAATGAGACCCAGTGACACCAGAAATAAAGCTGTAATGTTAAATGTGTCTGACTGTTTCAGCTCCCGAGTCCCTGGGGTCCTTTCAATCTACGAGTGACCGCACCAAAAGGAAACACTGGACATCTGCTTTAGGTTAAAGGGCTGTTTCTTTAACCCTTTTTCTTTCTATCTTTATGATTGTGTGTGTGTGTGTGTGTGTGTGTGTGTGTGTGTGTGTGTGTGTGTGTCTGGTAGCTGTAACAGTATGACCATAAAATAGCTCAGGATTTCCATTTTTTCACTTTATCATCCATTCATTTCCTGGCTGGACGATCACCAAAGCAAATGAGATAAAGCAGGATGGAGCCGCGAGGAAAAGAGACAGAAAACACAGCAGTGAGAAAAATGAAGGAGAGAGAACAAACAAAGAGAAGACAGAGAATATCCTGACACAGAAAGCAGGAGTGAAATGGAGTGTCAGGCGCTGTCTTCTCTGCAGACTCCCTTGAGGCAAATTTAGTGTGAACTGGCCAACACATGGAAACAGTTTCTCCTCTCTCTTTGTCTTCCTCAGGACACATGAGAGTGACTGACAAGATACACTCACTCCTGTCTTTCTTCATTCCTGTCTTTTTGCCTTAGCACCCTACTTTCTCTCTGTCTGTCATCCAGTGTAATCTTTAACACTTTCACAGCATCATTTCAGACCAATCACTCCGCTGTCTGTCGGCATTAAGCACCTGCTAATGTACGAAGATGCACAGCAGTCGCACTAAAAGTGGAAGAGGGGAAGGGGAAATAAAAAGGTTTGCACCCCTGAACAACTGGATTCTCTTAATGTGAAACACTTTAACACCACTCTGCGGTAAAATGATCACCAATTGGAGATTTAAGAGTTTAATCCAATAAAGAGTTGCTTTTTCATTCTCCAGCATTAATTAGGAATAAAAGTTAAAAGTTGTGAAAGAGCCAGGTGTTCCATCATCATCATCAGCCGATCCAGACTCTTGTTAGTGAATTACAAACCAAAAAATTACTCAGTTAGTCGGTCGGGGACGAGTAAGAGGCCCCAGCTCTGCTTCTTATGTGACGGGAACAAGCCACACGAGACCAGAGCTCAGCGGAGGTGAACGTGAAAATTGGCTCCACGCTGTGTTTCAGACAGAACCAGTGGCTGAAGCTAATTCATATGTGGGCTGTATCTGTGATTAGATGGTTTCATGCCTCGCATGTGGAATTGCCTTCTTGTTCAGCTTTGGATTTTACTTTCTTGCTTTGTCTTCACATGTATGTGTGTTGGTGAAGATTCTCAGTCATCCAGGTCATAGTTATCTTCAGTGCTATATTGTGGGAAACTGGACTCGCTTGAGTTTCTTGAAGATGTTTCACCTCTCATCCAAGAGGCTCCTTCAGATCTAGCACACTGATGCAGAGTCACAGGCCCTAACTCCTGAGGTTACACTCCCCAAACCACGGTGACACAGACCTGGTTGAAAAATCTGCAGAATATCCCTTTAACTTGTTCTTATTTTAATTAGTGTTTCTGTAAATATTTAATTAACAAGATATAATGTGTTAATGAGTGGGTTTTAAGCACAATTGTACTTCTGCATCGCAGTGACACAGACCAAGTCATTTCCCTCAGTGGAAACAAAGCTTGTATTTATTTTAATTTCACAGATATGAAACAATAAATTGTGGGGCGTCGGTGGCTTAGTGGATAGAGCAGGCGCCCCATGTACAAGGCTGTTGCCACAGCGGCCCGGGTTCGACTCCAGCCTGTGGCCTTTTGCTGCATGTCATTACCCCTCTCTCTCCCTCCTTCACACTTATCTGCCCTATTGATTAAAGGCTAAAATGCCCAAAAACATATCTTTAAAATAAAAAAATATAAAACAATAAATTGTGAAGACAGTAAAGCTTCCACTAAAATAGCATTTTAAGTCTTGTGATTTTATACCATAGGCTGGCGCTAATAACGTTAGCATGTTGTATTTGTTTGGAAAACGTGTTTAGTATAAGACAGTTGTTTTGTNTTTAATGTGTGTTTAATGTGTGTTTAATGTGTTTTTTGAATCAACTAAACTTTGCAGCACTTCACAGAAACCTCCAATGCTGACTAGTGTTTTGGAGGTGTAACTGCAGAGTGACACAGACACACCACCTCACAAGTATAAATGCTCACAGTGGTGTAGACTCTGCAGAGAGCTGACACACAAGTATAAATCTGCCTTTAGAGGTACTGATAGGCAGATTTGGTGGCTGCTGGTCAAAGCCAGGCTGGCTGTTTCCTCCTGATCCAGGCTGAGCTAAGCTAACTGTAGCTGCTGGTGGTAGCTTCACACTTAGTGTACAGACAAGAGAGCATTTATGTTCCCATCTAAATCTTGGCAAGACGTCAACTCAGTGTGAACTTTTGTCTCAGTCGACTTCTAATAGCTTATATCACAGTGTCAAGTTCATTGACATTTTTGTTTTTGGCTGCGTCACCTGATCGTGACATCTCCATTCTTAACAGTTCAGGTGTTGGGAAGAAGACATCATGAGCACAACACCAGACCTGTTTAATCACTAAAAAATAAAGACATACTGTGATGTGGGGGGCAGTTCAGAGGTCTGCAGCCTGGATAAGTAAAGTGAGCTGATGTACAAATCAAACTATAACAATACATGTAAATATATGGAGCTTTATTTACAGTCAGAACTTTGTCGTTTATTTCTACAGTTCCTCTTTTCTCCCTTCGCCTCTCCTCTCTTCTCTGCTCTCTCCTGTAACCCTCATTTCTTCCTCAGCCTCTCTAACTTCAACTCTTTCACCTCTGGATGGTATCCCTCCCTCTCATCTCTCTCCCTCCTCTCATTTCTTGTCCTTTTAACCCTGATGAACGCCGTATGTCGTCACATCCATATATGGGCAACACTATCTGGCTGCCGTCCATGTAGCCAATTAGAAATGGCAGTCTGTCCTTTGGAGACCGAGGTCACCCCGGCAACTATCACTGTGGCAGACCTCATCGGAATACGTGCCCAGCCAATCATCTCCTCTCACCTTCATTAGGGATTCGGTTAATGTCAAGCCAGCATCCGACTGCTCTCTAATTCGCTCCGTCATCCTCTCACTCCCTCTTTTTAAGCACTCATATGTAATCTCAATCGCAGGGTTTTATCCCTGATGCACTCGCACACTTGTATGCACGACTCCCTTTTCCTCTGCTCCCGCCGCTCAGTTATTCCCTTTGTCCCAGCTGATGAATAAGCTCCCAGGATGCAGCACTGACCTGCATCTGCCCTCTTTGCCTTCCTCTCTCTTTTTACTTGTCATAACTTCCTTACTGTTGTTGTCTCTACGCACGATCAGCAGTTTCTAATACATATATTGGTCATGCTCTACGAGGAGGCTGAAAGAACTATGTGTCCAATGAGCAGCTTCCATTAAAATGAATGGGGCGCCATGTTGGAACCAACCCAGTCTCCTAGAAGTGACATTTATTTCCCACGGTCATGTTTGGGCACTTGGAGCACTTCGTTAAGGTCATGGTAAGATTGTAGTCTTGGTTAAATACTAAAAAGTGTGGGGCAGGATGTGATTCCTTTTTCAATAGGTAACAAATACGCTGATCATCCCCCAACCTTAACCAAATGGCTTTTGTTGCCTAAACCTAACATGCAGGACCCATCGTCACCACCTCCCAATGTCTTGTAGCCTGGCAAATCTGCAAGCTCACGTATGTTTTATCCCTCTCCTGTGTGGAGTTTTGAGCTTGATGCATAATGTGTGATGATGTCATTTCAGTCAGGACCACTTTAGCCAAAGAAAACTTTATTTCATTTTCAGTATTATATTTTGCAGTATGGCTCTGTTCTGGGGCCTCTCTGCCTTTCCTCGGGCCTATGGAGAAACCTCCCTGCCCTTCCATGCGCATACAAGGAAAGCCTGAGGTAGAGAGAGCTTGACATTTTGTTCTGGCAGACGTAACGCTTTGCTCAATTTTCAGCTTGTTGAGGCATTTTTATAAACAACCAAGATGGCTGCACCTGATGTGGAACTTTGTTCTGAAGAACTCTGATGGCAATATGGCATATCAATACTAAGTCATTTCTGTGCACTGTCGTCTGTTCACATTTTTCCATCGCTCAGCGGTACATCATGTTTTGTTTC
This sequence comes from Epinephelus moara, assembly GCF_006386435.1. Lineage (NCBI taxonomy): Eukaryota > Metazoa > Chordata > Actinopteri > Perciformes > Serranidae > Epinephelus > Epinephelus moara. The sequence goes on along the minus strand of NC_065524.1, from coordinate 38,884,478 downwards.
TCTGATTGTTCTCATCCAAAGTTGTCACATATTGCTGTTTATTCAGTGGACTTTCACGTCGACATATTACATGCTAGGCAATCTCTTGTGTCTGCTGTTAATGTTCCTTGACAACGCAAAAAACACTAGAACTTTAAAGAAAGCACATGGTTAGGTTTAGAAATAACATCATGGTTTGGCTCTGCGTTCATACAGGATGCAAACACCGGCCTCCAGGGTGAAAGTCCAGGGGTTGTTAGACCCATCCACCTCCCTCCCTGCCTGCCCTATAGGGACTTTCCAGCTCCTGATATTACGTCTTAACCGGCAGTGTTTGAAACTGATGCCGTCCAGCAGCGTATCATACTGCCGCCACAGGTGCAGTCCAGCCAATCAGAGCTGTATCATAACACTGTGAAAGATTCTGTCCTGCTGCGTTACAAGCTGACGTGAAAGGTGGCTTTTGGTGTCGGTGTCTGACGCTAAAATCACTGACAAAGCGGCTGTATTTGATGACTTCGGAATAAGAAGGGGCTGGATTGGTTGTAGGTCTGTCCAAATGCACCCAGAGGCATTTTGGTCTTTGGCCACTGATTATGCCCCTTGGAAAATAATAAATGAATTAAGAGGATCCAGACAAAGGTTAGCCTAGGGCACCAAATGTGCTAGGACCGCCACTGAGTGCAATATAATAAATGTTAAAGTGGAAACAAAAGAAAAAGTGCAAGTGGGGGAGAAAACATTTGATATGATGCAGTATATTATATTTAACGTGGAGGTGTTTGTTATCACAGACCAATATAGCTGTCGTCTATCAGGAGCCGGTGTGAAATTGCATTAAATGCAGCTGGTGAAACAAATCAGTGATATATAAACACAATTTCTAGGAGACGGTGTTGTTTTGAAATGTACAACAACAGTAATTTGTAACTTAGCAGAGCAGCTTTGTGAGTTGTGTATTCCACTTTGACAGGAGAGTGGTTATATTTCATCAGGGAAAAAGACGGTTAAGGACCTGATCATCTTTGTTGCCATGAAACCATGTTGACTTGAAATTAACCTACTGAGGATGTTCATCCATTACGGGTCACTGTGAGGTCACATGGAGGACTGCTGCCATCTCATTGGCTGCACATCAAAAGGTTTTAGAAGAACAACGTAAAAGTTAAACTGATTAAAATTGTTCTGTGTGTGGGTGTGTGTGTGTGTGTGTGTGTGTGTGTGTGTGTGTTCTAATGAATTTTCACATAGTGTAAGTTTGTGCACACACACATGTACATCTGTGTTTTGACTCCAGTCCTGCTCTCAGCTCACAGCAGACCCACTTTACATTACTCCTCATTAGGCCATGTGCTGTGCCACAGACTCAAAGTACATAACAATCCAACGGCAAATAACTAGTTGAAATTCATGCGGGCACCCATTTGTGTTATCCACAGTGCATTATTAATAGGTGTTGCAGTGTGTAGGTGGAGTTACACTATTAGCAGAAGAGAGGCACTATTCAAGATACAACACACACTTGTTGGCCAGAAACTGAAACTGCATCCACCTTTGTCTTAAAGCCGCTACAAGGAACTTTTAACTGGATATGCAAAAGTCTCTGGTTTCTGCTGATGTCTGTGCGTGACCTACAACAGCAAATGAGACCATCGGTGTGAAGATAAGCTATTTCTATATAGTGTATATCCATACCTTTAGGAAACT
>NC_065524.1:38871166-38882124 GCF_006386435.1 Epinephelus moara | reverse complement strand
AAGAAATATGAATCCTGTGTGTTTCCATTAAATGTACGGACTTTGGTGAAAACTACAAACTCACGCAAGTTTTCCGCAGAACCGGAAACAAAACAAGTCTCGCATTCTTCTTCTTCTACGTTTTCTGGTGGTTGGCAACCAGCTTGTAAATGCATTACCGCCTTCCCGACCCGGAGTGTGGATATCACCATGGAGAGAGGTGCGCTACGTCAGACTTAATTCCAACATAACTGTTTCCATCCCCCGTTTTGTTTGTGCGAATCAGGGGATTTTAATTCGAATTTTGGTGTTTCCATCATAATTATCCGATGCGATACTTCTAGATGCGCATCTAAACAGGCTGATGGAAACAGGGCTACTGACTGTTGGTGTCAGACACCAACAAAAAGTCGTCTTTTCACGTTGGCATGATACACCACTGGTTGCTGGTTTGTGTAAAGGCCAGGTAGCGTCAGGGGGAAAGGCAGCTTGATGATGACGTAAGTCAAGGGGGTGAAATTCCAAGTGGGGAGGGGCGGCAGATGGGTCCAACAACCACCAGTTTTCACCCCAGGAGGCCGATGTTCACTTCCTGTATGATTGTAAAGCCAAACCCTGTGTTGTCTTCCTAAACCCAATGACATGCTTTTGTTTTTGAAGGAAACAACCTTCAATTTGTGGTGGTGTGCCAATGTAGTGCTTTTATTTTGAAAGAGACTGTATGCAAACTGTACATTTCCTGTGAAAACAGACATGTATTTGCGAACAGACAATGCATGTAACAGGCTGAAGTTGACACAGCGTCCCAGAACGTCAACAACCAACACACCCAGGGTACCTTCCATGACCAAACGTTGATACGTGATGAGATCGGAGTGAGAATGTGTTGCATATTTTAAGATTTATAACCTTTATGGTTGACGTCTGTTTCAATTTAGGCAACTGCTCGATTATTGTTAGTTTCTGCCTTTAAGGTTCAAAGAAACCAAAGAAAATCTTCAACCATTTGTAGAAGATACCTGAAACATGAACCACAGCACCATCTGTCCGTACTTTTTCTCAGCCTCTGTTCAACCAGGTTCGTCCCATTCAGATCAAAGAGGGAGACCTGGCCAAGAACAGCAGCAACACAGACTTTCAACAACAAATTAAATTGACATAAAAGCACAGAGATTTGAGTAACATGAAAAGATCAGATGAAACAGTGGCACACAGACAGCCTGGACTCAATAGATTTTTTAGCTTTGTCTCACCTGGGGTTTTGTCCAATGCCTCATTAGGCAATATGAGAAATTAAAGCTGCACTCTCTGATGGTTTTCATTGGGAATGTCATAACAACAAGAACTATTTATTTTTTTTACAAAAACTGTCCTTTAGTACAGATACACACAGTGATTTAACAGGCACGCTGCTAGAGACTCTTTTACTAGGCAGTGTGAACATAAAGCAGGCCTATTCACTTTTTAGGATAAAACACAATGGCTGTCAGCGGGCCAAAATATTACACCCCAAACCGTACTGACCCCTGTGAGTTGAAGCCAGCCCATCCAAGATCATCACATAAAATGCGTCTGCAATGTAAAATGGACCAGCTCGGTGGATCACTGACTCTCCACACTGTATTTCCCCACCAGAGGAGCTCCCTGCTGGGAGGAGGAGGAACAGAGAACCGGGCACAGAGCTGCTGTCCGGTGCTGAAACTGACACCAGCCTCTGCTGATTTTTGTGCACAATTAAGATCTGGTACCTTGCTCCTGGCGATTGAAGTGGGCAGGTATAAGCGTATCCCTGAAGAGCAGCGTATTTGTGTTTTGTGTGATCTTGATATTGTTGAGGATGAATTTCATTTCTTGTTTCATTGCCCTTTGTACAATGACTTGAGGAAATCTTTGTTTGAAAAAGTTCAGGGGAAGAATCCCGACTTATTTTGGATGTCGGAATTTGATATGTTGAGTTGGTTCTTCAAGGAAGAGATCTATGTCTTACCTAGATTTATTGAAAAGCATGGACATTAAGACAGAAAAGAGTACAATACTTTGACTTTTTTGTCGATGACGATGGATACATAAGATTCTTGTTTTTGCCATCTTTGAATTGTTTGTACATATACTGTGTAGTGTCTTGTAAGCCCATGTGGGCTGGGCACTTTAACGTGCATGACACTTAAATAAACAAATCAATCAATCAATATCAAAACTAAGCCTTTAATAAAATTGGTCAGACACTTCCAGAGTCAGACACCAACTAAAAAGCTGTCCCTCATGCCTGCATGCTACGCAGCTGGACGGCCTTCACAGTGGCCGGCGGTGTCAGGGGGAAACACGGTGGGACAACATTAGTTAAGTTGGCGTAAATCCAAGTAGTAGTAAGTATGTTCACTTCCCTGTTCTTTTTTCCTAAACCCAACTACATGCTTTTGTTGCTGAAGGAAAAAAATGTCAATTTGTACCAACGTAGTGCTTTTATTTTGAAAGACACTGTATGCAAACTGTACATTTCCTGTGAAAACAGAAGTGTATCTTGAAAACAGACAATACATGTAACAGGCTAAACGTCAACAACCAACACACCCAGGGTACCTTGGACGTCATATGTGGACGTGGAAAGTCAAGTGGACATGTGACGAGGTCACAGTGAGGATGTGCTGATGACTGAGCAGTGTTTCTGTATGTTGTTTCTTTTAGGAAAACTCCACACAGTGTTAATTTAACTTGCCAGTCTGGACTTAAAGGGACAGAAGGACAAAAGTTTGCTTATGTGCGCAGGTTCTGTGATAAAGTCTGCATGCCTGATTCCTTCAAATCAGTCCTTTATCTTAAAGGCATTTGGATTTATGGCCTTGCAGATGAGTTAAATTCTGAATAAATGAGAGTCAGTTCAGAGCTCCCACTCAGCAAAAGTCCCTATTGTTAAAAGTGCTGATCAAAGAGGAGGAGAGGAAACTTAAATTAAAACTAAACTGGAGAAGGTGCCTGTGCGAGGCGTTCAGGTTCAGGTTGGCTCCACTGTGGAAATAGAAAACAAAGAGGAAGCAAGTAAGACTGTGTGTTCCAGGCACGGCTCCAAAACTCAGTCCCCATTACCATCCACAGGTTCACAAAAAATACCAGCTCCCTCAGCCCAGGAGTGTGAACACACAGCTCATCGCACTTTCCATCAGGAAGCATGTAGACAAAGAGACGGATCAGTACACGGTCTGATCAGTAATCACTGGGTCCAATAATAACCTACCAACTGATCTGGAAACAGATCATCTAATTGTAAAATAGCACAGATGATCACATGGTGATTTTCATGATCATAAGATTTTAATAATAAAAGCTAATTTAATAAATATGATGACAGTCGTGGAAGAGAAAATGATACAGCTGAGCGACATGAACCGTGTATCATTTGCATAATAAACAAATTAACGTAATGGATATCATGTAAATTACAGAAAGACAAAATATTAATCACTGGGCAAACTCTCCCTGATAAGCAGTCTCTGATTGTCTGTGTGTGTGTGTGTGTGTGTGTGTGTGTATCATAACATCTCAGTTTGTCTGCATACAGCTGTGGGTGCTTGATATCACCTGCTGCAGTTGACGGTTGCACATTGTTCATGCTCATTGCTGTACTAACTGTAGGCTGCAGGTCTGTGCTGGGTCGTCGGAGTTTAGTATCAGAATCAGAAATACTTTATCGCTCCCTGCAGGGAAATAGTGATTTGTTGCAGTTGCTCTGATGGCAAGCACATTTAATTATAGAAGTAGCATTAAGAAGTGTGAAAACAATGTATGTGAAAGTGTTGAGAGTGACACATTACAGTTATACTGTATATGCGCTACCACCTGAAATAAACTGTTTATTGTTTTCAATTTGTATTCATCCACACTGCTCCACTTCCACCAGCGTGCCAACAGAAAAAAATATTCCCTGATGGTTGTTGTGTGTCACCATGTCACTGCCTTATTTATACAGTCTATGGTCACTACAGACTAATTCATAGAAAGGTGTCAGTGATCGGCATGGGTGATGCTGCACTGTGCGTTATCATGTTCAGTGTGTTTCCATTGATACACCTGCAACATCTACAACATATCCCATTCTGCTTTTGCGTCCTAAGGCTGCCTGAAAGCAGTGCAGATAAGGAGCTGGTCTCCAGTTTGTTGTTTCCTCATCCTGGTGATCAGCACATCTGGGTGATGTTAGAATATGTTGGATGTGTTTCCATTCACATCTCCTGCAGCTGCAGAGCAACACCAGCACACAGTCCTGTTCTTATACGTAACTCTCTCTGTGTGCTGCTGCTGGAGCTGACCGGCACACCTAGAACCAGCAGGTGGGTCTTCAGCTCCAGTGTTTTAATTAGTTGCATATCATGGGCCACAAATATTTATCCATATCTCGTTATTATCAAACTTTGATGCTCTGCCTGACCCTCCCTGTGTCCAAGGAGATTCGTTTATCTTAAATGGTCCAGGATATTTAATTGCTCTTCATATTTTTTTTTCATGTTAATCCAAAGCAGTAACCACTGTGTGTGAACACATGAATGTGTCAGACCTGCAGCACTGGATTTAAAATGAACTGTAATAAACTGGAGCTTCTGTGACACAACATGACCCTCATCCATTTAACATCAGCATCAGTTCTTCTGAGCTCATTTTTGGTCAAAATGGAGGTAACTGATTACATTTTGAGAGTAACTTGCCCGACACTGGCTGCAATGTTAACACTAGTATGTAAAATATTAAAATCTCGTACTCGTACTCCTCGTCCTCCGCTTATCCGGGTCCGGGTCACCCAGACAGTCCTCTCCCCAGCCACTTCCGTCAGCTCTTCCGAGGGAACCCCGAGGCGTTCCCAGGCCAGCCGGGCGATGTAATCCCTCCAGCGTGTCCTGGGGCGGCCCCGAGGTCTCCTTCCAGATGGACATGCCCGAAACACCTCCCGAGGGAGGCGTCCGGAAGGCATCCTTACCAGATGCCCGAACCATCTCAACTGGCTCCTCTCGATGTGGAGGAGCAGCGGCTCTACTCCGAGTCCCTCCCGGATGTCCGAGCTCCTCACCCTATCTCTAAGGCTGAGCCCNCACTCGTGAACAAGATCCCGAGATACTTAAACTCCTCCACCTGAGGAAGGACCTCCCCCCCGACTTGGAGTGGACAATCCACCCTTTTCCGGCTGAGGACAATCTAAAAATCTAAAAATATAAAATGTGCTGAGTATGTAAAAATCATAGAAATAAAATATTAAGTAAATATATTTCTAAGACTTAAAATACGGTCAAAATACAGTGTATAAAACTAGCATATACAAATATGTATATAATGCTACAGTGTACAACACAACATCTACAACAGTAGGAACAAGAAAAAGAAATATAAACAATATATGCAACATATTAAATATACATTCAGGAGTGGGAATAACTGCACAGAGTATTGTTGTAGCTGAATTATTGCACCAATTATCGCACAGTTAAGACAGTGTTATAAAGAGTTATTGCACCTTTAAGTCCCTGTGGTACAGTTGAGATGTAATGAATAAAATATGAAATTACAACTGCTGACAGGTGAATTAAGTCCAAGTACAGTCTATTGACTCAGAGTGTCTGATGCCCTGAGGGAGGAGTAAAGCTTGATGGCCACAGGCAGGAGCGACTTCCTGTGGCGCTCTGCGGAGCACACAGTCCCTGATGTCAGCACCTACAGGAAGTTGAAACTGCTTTAAGATAGAAGACTTCCAGTGGTTGGAGCTTTATATATGGAGCAGCAACAACAAACCCACAATATGCAACATCTGTGTGCTGGATGCTCCACTGTGTCTGCAGTTTGCTGCTGAGCAGGTCGCACAGCTTTTTCTATGAACACAAAAAATTCCTGAAAACAAGAACCAGGAATCAATAAGCTGAACTGGAAATCTTAACAACACCCAACCCGAGTCTGCGCAGATACTTCATCTGTCTGTTCATCAGCTCTTCTGTGTTTTTCACAGCATGACGTATCTTAACGGCTCATCTTTTCTCCCACTGAGCATTTTGGTGTTTATTAACTTTGTCTCCTCTTCCTCCCTCAGCTTTGATTTCTTGTATGGTAAAGTCGGACATACAGTGAAGTCAGCAGCGCCGACGGCAGAAGGAAGTGCAAGTATGACATTACACACTGTAAAGCGATGGCTCCGAGGGGGAGTCAGAAGAAAAGATAGGGAGGAGTGAAAAGGGGACAAAGGGTAGAGCGATAAATAAAGATAAGAGAAAAAACAGGGAGCAAGAAGTCAACAAGCAGGCGCTATAAAAGGCAAGAAAGACGAGGAATAGAATAAAGAAATCAGAAAAGCCTGGGAGCAAGCAGAGTGGCGGTATGGAGCAAAGTGTTAACCTCCTTTTCCTCCGTTCAGGATGTGTAGTAAATCAGTTACTCAGCGGGAGGCCACCTCCACTGGAACCCATTACTGATAGAGTTATCAGAGGGGAAGATGGAGAGATGAACAGTGAGAAACAGAGAGATGGAGACAGAGAGAGAAAGACAAAAGGGGGCGCTGAGGACTAATAAACTGACTGAAGGAGGGAAGAGGAACAACCTGTGTGTCTATTTTAGCTGTCATCTCTCCTCTGCAGCCAATTTGAGCCGACAGTAGCATCCGCTGGGCCGACAGCAGGTTAGAGAGGAAGACACGTCTCAAAATGAGGAGACTGCCTAAAAAATACACATCCTAAAGATTCGCGTCATGTTTAAAGTGAGACTGACATCGCTTTAAACTGAGAGGGGGAAGTAGTGATCGGGGGCTGGGACACAAGCCAAACTGGAAGATTGTACCTCCAGTACATTAACACCAATTAATCATTATCAAATTAACTTCGACATGTTGCTGTAATTAGTAAAAACAAATGAGACCATGACTGAAAATATTGGCAGCCTTTAAACACACACCACACTGCTGGATTAAGAGGGGATGTGCTGAAACGCTTTATGGTACAAAGACGTATCATTTTATGGCAGGAAGCAGAACTGGGCGCTGATCTTTTCAGCCAGTGGAACAAAATATTGGCACTGTACGTTTCTGCAAACCACAAATAGACCCTCTTAGGGGCGACATCACAGTGACATCATGTTATCACCTGGAGGCATGTTAAAATGTGTTTGTCTTGTTGTGTTATTGGGAGCCAGAATAGAAGAGTCATGGCTCAAAACCAGCCGCCACTGCCCGTCAACAAAAACAAAGACAACTATGGTTAAATGTGATAAGACCAAAGGACTGGACGGAGGCCATCATCAAAAATGCTCACATGTGCAGCGCACACTTCATATCAGGTTAGGGAAAAAGTATTTCCTGTTGTAGGGATGAATAAGGTTATGTGTATTAAGGGTTATCATGTCCACCTCATCAGAAACTGGGGAGGGATTAAGAGGAATATTGGATTTCTCTGGAACGCTAACTTTTTAGCACATTAGCTAACGTTAGCTTCCATAGCAAAACAAACAAGTGTGGTCCTCCTTTGTAAGATTGGCTTCCTGTGACATCATCCATCCACTGAGTGAGAGCATACGGGTCGGCCAGTCTGGTCCCGTTGGTCAGTGTTTACTTCTTCAAGTAACACTGGCGGTCCCGGAGAGTGAGTGACCTGACATGGTGCGTTGGTAAATTCAGTCTGACGCTCTACACTAAAATGAGAGCCCTGTTGGAAGAAACGGAGCGTTATATTTCTACATGAATGAACCAACGGTTAAGTTAATCACACATTCACTCTGCTGTTCCGTCTCCACAGACAGAGTGTCCAGAGTGCGCTCTGCCACAGGTGAGACACCTGCCAAGCTACAGACCACTGTTTGAGACCAAAAACATTAAAACCAGTTGAGATAAAGTGCGTCATTGATGCATTTTCAGCGGCTTTTTAGGCACCAAATGTGTTTGATAGCAACCTGTCAGTGTTTTTTCAGCGGAGATAGTGCCACAAAAACTGGCTGTGTTTGACCAAGACATCACTTGTTTCCTTGCGAGAATTTGATCCTGTATTTTAAACTAAAACATGATCTGTTCCTAACTATAACCAAGTGGTTTTTGTGCCTCAACATAACCACATGTTAACCACAGTATTCTCATTCCAGCTTGTCAGACGTCACCGTATATTCTGTAGACTTATTTTTTAAAGGTGACGCACCAGGTAACGGGACGCCACTTGTTATGTGCATTGTGTCTTTTCAAAACACACTTTGATTTCACAGGAAATGCACTGTTTCTGCTCATTACATGCATACAGGCTGTTTTAGAAATGAACTCACAGCGTTGGTAAAATACGTCGTAATAATGTTTATTTCCTTGTGCAACAAAAAAACACCTCCGGACGTGGTTGTGTCTCAGGTTCCTGTTTTTTGACGTGGGTTTTAACCTGATCAGTCTGCCTCAATGTTAACTTGTGATGTGTGTAATTCAGTTGTCTGTAGGAAATCTGGTGTCATGTTAACTAGTATGAGGCACTAGATAGTGGCTTTGGGGATCTGAGCTACAGACCACACATATAGGTCTTTGTTTGCATGTATAGACACACTGGGGTTAATGAGTGTGTGTCTCAGCTTGTGAGGTAAGATTAGTGTCGCCAGGTAGGTTTTTGTGTGTCTTTTTTTTAATTGGTCAGGTGTAGTGAGTCAGTGAGGATTTACTTTTGAAGACTAGGAAGTGTGCTCTGTTTCCTTTGTCTTATGATTTAGCACCACTCACTGCCCTTCCTTTTGTTCTCGCCTCAATAACTCCTCCTCTGTTGAACAGTTTTAGGAGCATTTACATAACTTTACTTTTGTCAGAACACTAAACAATAAATGGCAGTCCTTCCCTGATGACATCAGCTTCATGTCGCATCTCTTATCCCTATAAATCTAACACTTTTCCAACATCCTCCTCAGTGAAGTCAGAGTGAAAATGACCACCAGAATAAAAGAGGTGGTGAGTAGCAGCGCCCTGTCTGTCTGTGGGTGTCTGAGTAAAGTTAATCTTAATTTTGAGACAAAACTTTCACACTGCTGAAATGTTTTTTTGAAGCATTGTTTCTTAAATCCCCCTCTGCTTCCCACCTCATCCAATAAGGCGGTGCACACTTTCATATTAGCCCTCATCTGCCTGATTAGTTTCAAATTCTCCACAATCAGTATTAAGTTCTTAATATGCATCACAAAAAATTATGAGATTATATGTACTGAAGCAAGAAGTAAAGAACCCTCATCTGTGAGGCCGATGGGATTTACTCTGCTAATGCTGCTAGTAAAACATTTACACACTGACGCACACAGAAATATTATTTCTATTGCTGATTACCTGTCTTACATTTTACCAGTTTATAACCTTTAGACACCGCCACACGCCCACACACACACTTACCTATACACTGTGTATTCTTTAAATAATAGGGATGCATCATGTAATGCTAATAAAGCATACACAGGGTCAGGGACTGTTGTGTCCATGCAGCATAATATCCAACGACTCGTTAAGTGTGATGGAAGTGTCAAAACCACTTAGATTGTTTTGCGCTGTTGAGCTTCTTTGCATTACAGTGTTGTTATTACAACAGGGATGGTGGTCAAAACAATGAGATTAAAGGGACAGTTCAGATTTTTTAAAGTGGGGTTGTATGGGGACAGTATGTGACATACAGTGGATGGCAGTCAGCACAACCTCAGTCTAGAGTCTGTCAACAGTCAGTGATTTCAGCGTCAGACACCGACGCCAAAAGCCTTTTGTGGCAGAATGATACAGCAGCAGGCGGTGTCAGTTTGTAACGTGGCTGGACCTAACTTTTTGTGGTGTAAGTCGCTCTATGGCGGGTGGGAGTGGGGGTGGATGGGTCCAACAAACTCAGGACTTTCACTCGGGAGCCCACTGTCTGCTTCCCCTATGAATGTCGAGCCAAACCATGATGTGTGTTCTGGACCTTACCACGTGTTTTTGTCCGGGCGTTGGGCAGGCACAGGAGGATACAAAGCATGTTATATGTTGTTACACACTTATCTAGGAGGCAGGAGTGCAACATAAAAGTGTAAAAGGCTGTTCTCTCTTCAGTCTCCAAACCAGACGTCTTATTACTGTGACAAAATTAGCAACAGAATGAAGCAAATATAACTCAGGGTGAACTGAGGCCAAAACAAACAACACAACTATCTGACCCCAAATGTACTGGCGACACCTGGTACTGGTAAACACGCACGAATGCCAACCTTCAAAGGGCCAGATAAGAGTGGAGGGCGCGGTGAAACTTTGTGCAGCGGAGATTTAAAAGTTTAAAAGGGTGAATTCAGATTCACCAAAGTCACATGATAACACAAACTACCTAACTGATCCAAGCAGCAGTCGATCAGCAGCTCCTGTGTTCAGCATGCTAACGTTACTGTTTTTGTCAATGGAGTCTGGCTTTGACGAGAGCATAGATGGGGAACTGAAGTCATTAATGACCTCCTCATCCGAACAGGCTGTCTGAGATACTCTCAACATGGCATACACTTAAAGGGATAGTGCACCCAAAAATGAAAATTCAGCCATTATCTACTCACCCATATGCCGAAGGAGGCTCAGGTGAAGTTTCAGAGTCCTCACATCACTTGCGGAGATCCAAGGGGAGAGCGGCTAGCACACCTAATGGCAGACGGCGCCACAGACTAACGTCCAAGAACACAAAATTGAATCCACAAAATATCTCCATACTGCTCATCCATAGTGATCCAAGTGTGCTGCAGCCCCGACATAAAAAGTTGTTTAGAAAAACGTCATATGAACTCTGTTTTTAGCCTCACTGTAGCCTGTAGCTCTGACTGCCTCTCTGTGCTCCGCGCTCACGTGTGTGCGCCTGCACGAGACCAGCGAAAGCATGAGCTTTGCTCACCTGTGTTTACATCACGTGACATGTGCACCGCAGGGAGAGACAACAGTAACCACAGAGCTAAAAGATAATTTGCACTACGGTCTTTTAGCAAAGGACAGCCCAACATGTCTGAAGACTTTGAAA
>NC_065524.1:38864528-38870900 GCF_006386435.1 Epinephelus moara | reverse complement strand
CCCCCCGCCGATCTCCGCAAGGGATGTGAGGACTCTAAAACTTCACCAGGGCCTCCATCGGCATATGGGTGAGTAGATAATGGCTGAATTTTCATTTTTGGGTGCACTATCCCTTTAAAACTGATATTGATGTTTTTAGGTGGGACTTTTTGTCGCTGACCTCTCCACAGCAGCACATTGCTGAGCGTCTCCATACTGGTGCAGTGCCAACTGACATCTGCTGTATATGATACACTGACTGTGGATATGGACCCCATACAAACCCACTTTAATAAATTCAAACTATCCCTTTAATGTCACTGTTCCAATGAACCAAACTCATCCTTAAAGTTTTCCTTCAAAATACAGATTTAATTCAAAACTAAACTCCATCTGCTCACCAGAGGAAACATTCAAGGCGCTGATAAATACAAGATTAGGAAAGATTCTTGGTTAAGCAAGAAAATTCAGCTTAAATGAAACCGATTATGGAAACAACACCGTCTCCTGTCTGTTCACAGATCTGTGTGTACACGTGCATGTTTGTGTGCACATTAAAACTAATTCTGCACAACTCACATGCCGTAAGTCAGCAAATCTTTATGTGTCTGCATGCGTCTTTATGTTTGCAGTACATGCAAAATGTCTATTTGAATATGTGTGTGTGTGTGTGTGTGTGTGTGGGTTTGTAGTGTGTGTTGGTGCTGTGTACTGTTTGAACTCATTGTGTAGAACGGAGATGCCATTAGCCAGGAAACAGCTCCCGCAAGACCCTTTTTAATCAACTGGCCCAATCATTGTTGTGGAAATAATTATAAAGGAGAGAGCGTGTGAGTGTGTGTGTGTGTGTGTGTGTGTGTGTGTGAGTGTGAGAGAGACAAAAGGCAACAACAAAATAAAAAGCAGAGATGAGAGATGGAAGGAGGAAGAAAAAGGCAGATAATTATTCCGCTTTTCTCAACAGATGCTGCCTATAGAGCTGATGTGATGTGTGGATGGAGACGACCCACACATCACACACACACACACACACACACACACACACACACACACACACACAGAGTGCACAAATTATTCTTTTTGTTTGTGTTGATGAGTAGGGATATTTTATACATGTTTATACATTTGTACATTTCTTCAAGTGTTTTTTTTCTATCTGCATGTTTGTGTGTGTGTGTGTGTGTGTGTGTGTGAGAGAAAGAGAGAGTCGCTGTGGGAGCCCCTGTAATGTGCTCGAGCAAGCAGCGGAGTCGTTTCACTGAGAAATGACGTCAGTGTTTAACTGAAAAGTGGGCCACAACACAGCTGTGTCCGTGTGTGTGTGTAAAATATGTCCATGTTTGTGTGTATACAGTGTGTGTGTACATGTGTGTAGGATTGTGAAGGTTACACAGAAGGTCATTGACTGTTTACTAAAGGTACAGCACATGTACTGTGTTTCAGTGTGGATTTAAGTCGATACAAATGGACAACAGTTTAATCTTTAACACTATGGGACTGAAACACTTAACAAATTACTTCAGTTGATAGTTTGTAACGCTGGACCACAGAGGCATGGGATATATGTTTGTTTGTGTGTGTTTGTGGCTGTCTGAGTGTGTTCACAGCAATAACTACACACATCAACCTTCTACTGTAGCAGCAGACAGACTGGAAAATGATGCCCTGAGGCTAAAACTGTCACAGTCACCTTCAGCCATGCAAACTGGCATTTTTCCTCCACTGTAGATACACACACAAACACACATACACACACAAGCACTCTTTTCTTTTGTCCACTCCTGTGCCCAATGACCACTTCGGAAAGTTACCGCCTTTTCAGCAGCCAAACAGTTGTTTCACTGCAGGATTTATTGGGGCATGTGTAGCCTCAGGTGCTGCTGCTTGTGTATTCAGGCTTTATGATTCATTCTGCCACAAGGGGGAGCTCTAACTGGTGTCACGTGCATTTAAGATGAGAACTCAAAGAGTAAAATTCCACCTTACTGTTGATAAACATCTTATTTCAGACCCTTCTGGGTGTTTGACTGAATTTGTGGAGGACAGAACTGCCAGCTGAAACTTAAGCCTCCTGCTCTGCTCTCTGTTGTTGTGATTGTCTGATCAACAGACCGAACTGGAAGCTCCAGGTGTGTGTTCAGGTGTTGTTACCTATTCCACTCCCTCTTTCTCAACTGTTTCATCCAAGAAAATGGTCCTTGATGTTTGGTGTTTGACTCAAAATGCAAAGTTTAATTCCTCAGTTTCCACCAGTGCTACTTTTGAATTAAGGTAAAGGGTTTCCACTGTACGATAAGAGTCAGAAAACACCATGATTTCACAATATCACGGTATTTGGGCACGGTCATTGAAAACAAACTGACGTGGAACTCAAACACAAGTGCTATTTATAGTAAAGGACTGCAACGATTATACTTTATGCAGAAGCTTAGACAGTTTGGTGTTGACAAACATATTATGCTTCTGTTCGATCGTTCCTTCCTAGAGAGTATTTTGAGTTTTTGTTTTATTGCCTGGTTTTCTTCACTTTCAGTTGTCAATAAGAACAAACTTAATAAGATTGTCAACATGTCCAGCAAGATTGCGGGTCAGAAGCAGCGCAGCATGACAGAGCTTTGGGAGTCCTGGGTAGCGGGAAAGGGACGGGCAATCCTCGCTGATGTATGACATCCTCTGCATGGCGAGTATGAATTATCACCATCAGGATGGAGGTACAGAGTGCCGCCTCTTAAGATTTCCGGTGCCCAGAGGTCCTTTATACCTTTTAGCATAACTCTGTTAAATAGAATGGGTGAACCTGGGTGATGCTATGTGGGCACTTTGGTTGTATCGTCTGTTATATCATCTGATGGATGTTTAAATTGTCTTTATTGTAATGTCCAATGTTATGAATTGTCTGAGGGTTTTGTCTGCAGTGTCAAGTGTTTGTGTTGTGGTGTCTTCATTGTACTGTTTTCTGTTTTTTCTGACGGCCACAGACACAAGAAAAAATTTCCAAAAGGACAGTAAACAATATCTATATTACACAATTATTATTATAATCACATTTAGGGCACTTTAGTCAAAAGCCCTATTACGGCGACTTTTTCCGTCTGTAAAACGGGCCAGAGAAAATACCTCGGGTAAAAAATGTATGTAAATATTTCGTCACGTCCTGTTTACAACCAGTTTTCCGCGTTTTTTTGATGATGGAGCGGTAAACTGACATTAGTCCACATCCCTATGTAAAACTAATCCCGTCCGAATAGCACTAAAGAAAACTTTATTTCCATTTGCAGTATTATATTTGGTGGTGTAGCTCTGTTCTGGGGCCTCTCTGCCTTTCTTAGGATCTACACAGAACGCCTGAGGCAGAGAAAGCAAACCTCCCTGCCCTTCCATGCGCCTACATGGAAAGCTCAAGGCAGGGAGAGCAGCAGCAGTGACAAACAGAAGTGACATTGATGAGTCAAACAAAACATGAAAAGGAGGAGCTGGGGTGGAGGCAGGTTGCAAAGCAGCTTGCAGAGGAAGCAGCAACAGTAGGCAGGTCAGAGCAGTTTAAATAGGGCGCCCTGAATGAGATTTGTCGACTGGAATCATGTGATCTATCAGCGGATCCATCAGTTGATCGTGCTGTTTGAGATCAGCTGATGTAGCTGGGATGTGAGCTGAGCTTGACATCGTGTCCTGCCTGATCTTACGCTATGCTCAATATCTGTAATTTGAAGAAGTTCATTGTTTTTAAGGAGCTAAACATTTACTGGAAACAAGTTCTTGCAGATAATTCACTTCCTGGTAAAAACACTGAAGGAATTCTAGGTGGGAGTTTATTCTTAGCACATGAGAGAAGCTTCAGCTGGTTGCACTCTGCAATCCTCTCTGCTAGATGCCACTAAATTCTGTGCACTGCTCCTTTAAGTAAAGGTTAAATCAGACTTAATACGTGAGCTAATGACAGCTATTGAATAACGTCTATGATGGGTGACAGCTCCAACAAAATCTCAGACAACAAAATATGTTAAATGTTTTTGCAACTCTTACGTGTAAAATGTTTAAATCCTGTCTCCTAAAAATGATATTGCACTCATTTCCACCAGCAAGAAAACAAATGCCTCGTGTTTTATGATTCATATTAATATAATAACAAAGCTGTTCGACAGAAGCTGAACATTTTAGGAAAATGTTTTCTTTGTAGAAATTGCAGCAGCATCAAAGTCAACAGTTTTTAAAGAGTACACATAGTGACACTCATGATTCACTGCTAAAGTTTCCTCTGTCACCATTTCCTGTTCGTACAAAGTATAAAAAAAATCAATTTATTCCCTGCGTATGAGCTGCTAAGATAGTTTTTAGCATACAGAATAGAATTGGGACCCAGTCTGACAGTCTAAAATCACTACTGGCAGCCCACAGAGGCTGCCGCTGCTTCTAACATCCAGCTCAAAGAAAACGTTTTGAACTGACTGAAATTGTGAGTCATGGAGGCGCACCATCTCATAGCAGGCACAAAACTTCATGTGAAACTAACTTCTTCCTCAATCCCTCAAAAAACTGCCTCGGCGGACACATGCCTTTTTGCAGGATATTGATAATACACAATACAGAAACCCAAACTCGGGGATATTGTTTATACAGAGGAATGTGCCTGCAGGTTATCACAAAGGCAGCATTCTGAATGTCTGACTGTATGTTTGCCTGCATATTCAGGACTCGCAGACTTGAGAGGAGGGACAGAATGAACGGTACAGAGAGGGAGAGAACAAAAAGGGGGGAAATGGAAAATGCAGGTTGTTTGCGCTTGTGCATGTGGCTCAGTTCACCTCAAATACATCAATATCGCATGGACGACACCTCAGCTGTGAGACACAAAGGTCATTTTATGTGGGGGAAAACAGAAGGCATATAGGACTGAGGAGCGAGCTCGACAGCGCTCTCAGTTTGCTGCAGGTGTATGTCGGGGGAAGGGAGGTGTCGGAGATGAACTGTGGCTTCTTCACATCTGGCTGCTTGTTCGCAAATGATTATTTTATATATGTGGCTTTAACATTTCCAGTTTCTGCCTCGCTCAACTGTCTTTGGTGGAGAAAAAAGCTGCTCGAACAAGGTGAAAAAAATGATTTGAAAGAGAGCAGAGGGAGAAAAAATACAGTGTGTGCTTGCATGTGCGAGGGAGATGTGGAGAGATGTCGGGGAGCGCGGTGGGTGTGGGTACTTTAACAAGGGGCAAAAAAGATGATTTTCCTAGGGGTTAGTGAAGTGTTGAAAACATGCGCTGAGGGTGGTGAAACTTGTCCTGTCTTCCTTTTCTCCGTCTCTCCTCCCTCTGTATCCCATGTTCTGCAGAAATCATGTTTAAAGGTCATATCTCAGCATCCGAGGCCTCACTGTGCGTTTGATGGAGAACAAACAGTGTGATTGAGAGACGCAGTGAAAGAAAGAGGACGGAGAGACAGAGGGAATAAAAAGCAAACAGAGCAACAAAGGGAAGAAGATGACATTCATTGGGCTGCTTGAGATCAGCTGATGTAGCTGGGATGTGAGCTGAGCCTGACATCATGTCCTGTCTGAACTAACGCTGAGCAAAAGCATAAAAATATTAATGAATATTCTTCCTTTGTGATCAAGTGACCATGGTATAAGCGGGATGATGCCTCTTGAAGTGCCCATCATCACCTTTTAACGGCCTTCGTGGAGTCACGTTGGCGAATAAAAAGAGATACTGGACATCTCGTCGGGCGTTATCTCTTCCATAATCACATTAAAATAAGGACTGTTGTGTTTCTGTCACCTTAACATGAGCTGTTTACATCGACATACAGAGCACACTGATGGTGCACAATTAATTTTGGCAGATATGAAGATGGAGAATTTATGTCTGAGAGTAGCAATGATGTTGATGATAGACACATAGTGGCCTTGTGCAGTTTAGCCACAGTAGCCGAGTTGGTTCATCCCGACCAGTGTTGGGTTAGGGTTATTTTAAAAGTAATCAAAGTACTGCGTTACTTTTTACTCCCTGAGTAAAGTCACTCAATTACTTTAAAAGTACTTCCAACGTTACTCCCTGAGAAAAGTAACTCAAGCACTTTTAAAGTACTTTTGAGTATTCTACATTTCCTATTGGGCAATGGACCACAGGGCGCTAAGCCTACATTTTTTGACAAGTTATGGACCACTTGCCCTTCACTGAGATCCAGTTCTCCCATCACAGCCGTCACTTTGACCAGTAGAAACACACAACCATCTACTGCCGTAGACAACTGTATGACAACAACACCCCAGCGTTTTAATATTTCCTCTAGGGATGTTACCACACAGAGTAAAAGAGGAAATGATGGTGTGAAACAGCAGAGGCACTTTGTCAACCCGCTGAGTTAACCTTACTGTCATTAGCATCAAGCTAGCAAACAA
>NC_065524.1:38859122-38864395 GCF_006386435.1 Epinephelus moara | reverse complement strand
TGTCTGAAATATGTCAGCGAGTCCTACTCCACCTATTTAGACTCCACCGTAGACAACGGCAGCATTTCTCCCACCACGTAGCGAGCCACAAGCTCCGTGGCTTCTTTCAGACTGATAGGTTTAACGTTATCTCCGTTATTAGAACCAAACAACAGCTGTTGCTGTTTCAGAGCTGAAGGACCAGCGTTCTAAAAGTAACGGAAGTAACTGATGTCTTGTTTGAAAATGTACTTAAGTATTTGATTACTCAAACAGCAAACTAACGCGTTAGGTTACTCGTTACTGCAAAAAGTAATCAAAGTAATTAAAGTACTCTAACGCGTTACTTTGTAACGCGTTAGAGTACTTTACGTTATACCCAACTCTGATCCCGACACATGTTGAGAGCTTGGCTGCTGTTGACTCGGTGACACAGGGAGGACTGAGCAGGAAGTGAAGGATGGAGAGAGGGAAGACAAGCTGAGGGGAAGAAAAGGAAACATATTAGCTCTGTCCTTCAATGTACCTCATCATATAAGATGGAAGGATGAAACGAGGGACAGTGAAGTGTGTGTGTGTGTGTGTGTGTGGACTCCCTCGGGCTGTATCCATCACCAGAACAGACAAAACCCTCGTCAACATGATTTATTTTTTCTCCCATCAATCACAGATGAAACTGCCCTGTGCTGTGTGTGTGTGTGTGTGTGTCGTTTCAACAGGTAATTTTATAATTTTAATTTACATAATTCAATACTGTACAAATGTGGCTGACGCCGCACCTTGCAGCCGTTCCTTGCAGCCGTTCCTGCCCTTTTAATCAGAGGCAGGGTTACATGACCGTTAGCGCACACAAGCTGGTGACCTTTTGTTTACAGAGCAGTCGCTCTCGACTCTCGGCTGTCGCGCGTCCTGTAAATACGAGCGAGCTGCCGACATGAATGGGTTTTTAATTGACTTACATGTTATCAGTTCCCTGCAGAAAACGTGGTGTTTGTTTTTGACATTATAGCAGCGAGTATCAAAACGCTGACTGACTCTGTGTCGGAGCCAGACTGCTGGTGTAATGTCAGATCAGACCAAAGCTGTGTCCCAGATGGAGACGGCACTGACTGTTAACATGAGTCTCAAGTTTGTTCACAGAGTTAACACAATCAAATTAACGTATATATTAGAATCTGAGTTGCTATATAGAGTAGGGGAACATATGAATAGTGACTTAAAGTAAAGGGTCCTGTATTTGGATCCTAGAGTGTGACTTTAAAATATTCTTCCAAAATATAACACACAACAGAAAAATGACAAAATGGTCACAATAATTTGACAGAGTTAGAGTCATTCTATGTTGAAAAATACAGGTTTAATTTAGATGAGTCTCTCCAGGTTAGAGGTCCAGTGTGTAGGCAGCAACAGGAGCTAAAAATATCACTCTCTATTCCAGGGAAACAGCAAACTGAATATCACACAATTAAGTCAACTCAAGGATCCAACAAAGACTGAAGTGAAGACCAGGGCTTAAATAGAAACTAGTCTGACGAGGGGATGAAGTGCAGGAAAAAGAGAAAAAGGGGCGAAGGCGCTCAGGTGAGGGGAATAAAGTGATGAGGTAGAAGAACAGGGAGAAACTCAGGAGCAGGGACGGACTAACGAGGCTGATACAGGACAGGTGTGTAGCTGGGTGAATGAAGGAAAGGCAGCACCAGAACACAGACAACTTCAATGTGTCTATGACACCGAGTTCAGTCTTTCCCAAAAGTCATCAGGACACTGACTGTGACGGTGTGAATTAGGGGGATAAATTGGCAGAAATTGAAAATAATAAGAATGTTTTATTTAGTGTATAATCGCCTGAAAATGAGAATCTTTGTGTTTTGTTACCTAAAGCAGAAAACACACACCGACGCCACTGTGGCGCGCCATGTGCCGCCCCTGGCACACACCAGACGCAACGCACTGTAACTGCAGTCAACAGACGATCACAGAAAGTTATTACTACTTTTACTAAAACGTTATAATTAATTAATCTTGATCTCCAGAGATTTGACTCACCAGGCGATATATTTTTGACCGTTGTCTTTATATGACGGGATTTAGGGATTCAGCTTGGAATATTTCTCAACCTCAACAAGTCTCTCCTTATCCGTTCTTCGTCACCCATGAGACACGGCAACAGAGTTCTCTTCATACATCCATGGTGAGGAGTGGAGCTGCCATCGGAGCAGAGAAAAAGAGCTTCTATGGGAGCTGTGCTGGTATGTATAAGCAGAGAGTGAGTGGGGGAAAAATGCGGGAGGTAGTGCGTCCAGGAACGCCGATGCACATCCGCGGTCGCTGTGGGGATGTACTATGAAATTAACAGGAGTATTTTTTGACACACAGCATTCGCCGCTGATTTGTTTTGGCCTTTAGAATGAGACGTTTATATCTACACAGGAAGTGGTTCCTCATCATTCATGTTTTTATGTCAGCCACCGTATCTAGCAGCCCCTCCGTGTTGAGCTGAACAATGTCAGAACAGCACTGATTTTTAACTTGAAATTCTTCATCAGTGCAACATTTGGTCACGGACGATGTCCAAGGTACCGTTCTGGGACGCCGTGTCAACTTCAGACTGTTACATGCATTGTCTGTTTTCAAAATACACTTCTGTTTTCACAGGAAATGTACAGTTTGCATACAGTCTCTTTCAAAATAAAAGCAGTACATCGGTACAGCACTGCGAATTGATGTTTTTTTTCCCTTCAACAACAAAAACAGGTTAACTGCGAATTGATGTTTTTTTTCCCTTCAACAACAAAAACAGGTTATAAAAAAACACAGAGTTTGGTGTTACAACTTCACAGGAAACATCCATCCATCATCCCTCCCATCGGTCCTACTTGGACTTCCGCCATTTTAACTTTCATTTTTGTCCCCTGTTTCCCCCTGATGCCGATGAGCACCCTGAAACAATAACGGCGACCATCCGCATGTCATGCTGGCGTGAAAGGACGGCCTTTTTTAATCTGTGTCTGATGCCGGAAGTCACTGACCAACCGCCGTATTTCGAAGACTTTGAAGTGAGACCGGATTGGTCAATTTGAAGCCCATGTTTTAATAAAATGTGCATCGTTTCAATTTATTGAACTTAAACACATTTTTATTTTCCATTATTCACATAACATTGATATATTGTCAGATTATTAACGAGGCTTGTAGTTTGTTTTTAAAAAAGAAGGTGAAGTAAAATCTGATCGTCTGACTGAAAAAGATTGAGAGAAAAATGGAGCACGTCTCCTTCCTCTGTGATGACTGACTGCTGTGACCGAGTGTCTTTCAAAGTCTTCCTCTCCACAGGCTCAGTCATACACACACTTTCCCTTCAAGTGCCTCCTGAGCTTCTTTCCCCCTTCAATACATCCATCCATCTTTTCCCAGCTGTATTCCCTCATGTGACCTTGCCACAGCGCACAACCTGTCAGCTCCACACTGACCTCTCTCACACACAAACACACACACAGACACATAAATCACACACAGTGGAAAACACAACAAACACACACATGCATATCTGACTCACATGTTCATACGTACTGCACTCTCTCCAGCACACACACACAAACACTTCCACAGTGACCTGATCATGTGTCCCTCAGGACGACGGAGTGTTCCTGTTTGTCTTTCGCACTGTTGAGCTTCTCTTTGAGTGAGCGGGTGACAGAGGGAGGAGGTGGGAGGAGGTGGGAGGAGGGAGGTGTAGCTGATTGAGAGGTGGAGAGGTTTTTTCTGTTTCCCTCAACCAGCAACAAAGCAGCAGGTCACTGTCGGTCAGTGCCGATAAAGGACTGGATGCTCCTGCTGCATACTGTTAAATATTACAGGTGTGGAGTATGTATAAAAAGGGTTTTGATTCCTGGAGCATTCCTCCAATATAAGTGCATAAATAACACCTAAAAACACTTTTAAAGCTGAGAGTGAAGACTTTGATTTGATAGTCTTTGAGTCATTTTATATCCGATATGCTGCTTTGGTGAGAAAATATCTCACTGTCCGACTTCACAGTATTTCATAGTATGTAAAGCATTACCACAGTCTTGCATAGCACATTCTCCCTGGTCACATGTCCACGTTTGGTCATGGACTTTCCACGTCCACATATGACGTCCAAGGTACCCTGGGTGTGTTGGTTGTTGACGTTCTGGGACGCCGTGTCAACTTCAGCCTGTTACATGCATTGTCTGTTTTCAAAATACACTTCTGTTTTCAAAGGAAATGTACAGTTTGCATACAGTCTCTTTCAAAATAAAAGCACTACGTCGGTACAACATTGCCAATTGACTTTTTTTCTTCCTTAAGTAAAAAAATTGTGGTTGGGTTTAGGAAAAAAGAACAAGATTTGGCTTTACAGTCACACGGGAAATGGACACCAGCTTCCTGGGGGACTTTCACCCCCTTAACTTATGTTGTTGTCCCACCTAGAGTTCTCAATTTCAACCCGAGCCTGACCCGAGTAAGCCCGATGAGTCGGGTCGGTGTGGGCCGACTAATTAAGTTAATTGGGCGGGCTGAGTCGGGCTCAGACAGCGGAGAGAGAGAGAGAGAGAGAGAGAGAAAACAAAAAGTGTGTCTGTATGTCAGAGAAGCGCACTGTGTGAGGGTGTGACAGCACTAACACACAATGCTGCTGTCCATGGTTCTGATTTTAGAGTCTGTCTCTGTCAATCAATCAATTTTCAACATTTTCTCTACTTTTCATCATTTTGTTAATCCATCATCTCCAGTTTGCTGTAAGCTGTGGTGAATGTAGAAGAAGCACAGCGTCACAGAAAACCTACTGACGTGCCGATGTTGCTCCTGGGATTCCCAGCCGTCCTCCTAATGAAGCAGACTTTAAAAAAAACAGCAGTCACTAATTTTATTTGTTTCACGTTTTATTTGGAGATTTTTTTATTTATTATTTGGGCCAATTATTAAAGAGTAAATGTTTAATTATTAAAAGCTAAACAGATATTCAGCAGCCTGTGAGGAAGAAAATATGCATGTCTGTTAAGATTATTCCAAATCCATTCATTATTCAATGTTATGTTGTTGAAGTTTGAAGGTTATAGTCATAGGCGTCATTTAGGTATGGCGAGGTATGGCAGCTGCCATACCTTGGAATCGGGAGGAAAGAAAAGAGAGAGGTTCTGTAGTCATCTTACTTGTGAGTGTCCTTCATATTTGTTGCAAGTGATCAGATGTGATATGTTAGATAGTGTGAGGCGCACTGGCTGGTTGTTTTCATTGTAAATAGGTCAATAATATGCTCATCAGTGAAT
>NC_065524.1:38834199-38858647 GCF_006386435.1 Epinephelus moara | reverse complement strand
TATTGCACTTAAATAGGTCAATAACATGCTCATCAGTGAATATGAGTGTTATTGAATCAAACTGTTCGCCACTTCGCTCCTCTGCGAGTTATGAGTTATGTGAGTTATCTGTGTGTTGTAAAAGCATTTTGCTCTGCTGCTGTAGACAGCCTGTCTAAATGTCTTGAAGCCTGTCTGATTGTATGTGGGTTTTTTTCTTCATGTCAGCATGTTAAGCTTGTATTTTTGGTCTCTGGAGACACTCCAATAAATTCGTCTATACAGTATTGTACAAAAATGGCCTTTGTTTTACTGTGTTTCATACACCGGACCCCTTGGTTATCTTCTAGAAATGAGCTTGTAATTCATTTATTTTCTTTATTGTCTGTGAAGTTAAACACATGACTAATGATGATTAAACGTCCGCTCGCTGTCCGTGGTGCTGAAATAATGATGATTAAACGTCCGCTCGCTGTCCGTGGTGCTGAAATATGCGCCGAAATAGGCCCGATGTTTTCACTGCTCTCACCAAGTCGTGCATTACATGCAGACATGAGGTATTATGAATGTGAGAAACAGCTTCATGTCCTTTGAAACAGTTTTCAGTAGCATAGTATACACTTCTGACAGGTCAAAGACCAAAGTGAAGTTTTATATAAGTTCATATTTTTGAAACTCCATCATCAGTAGCTCTGTGACGTCTGTCATATTGCCATACCTTAGCTTCTGCTGAAACGACGCCCCTGGTTATAGTTACCGTTTTTAATAAAGTGTTTGAATTGAAGTTGAAGTATCATCTGCTGTGTGTGTGTAAGGGGGGTGATAATAGGGCTATAATAATTAAGCAAGAAGAATATGCGAATTATAAAAATAAAGAATGCTGAATTCAGTTCAATCATGACTTCAGGGTCTTGCACTATGTTGGGTCAGCATGCTCCCATAAAATGCGTATGATATCCTATACATTTGTGCCCCATGAATGACGTAACGTCCTTAGTGTACAGTTATGAAATTAAAGTAAAGTTTGGTAGGTTGGTTTAGGCAGTAAAAGCTACTGGGGTTAGGTTGTGGAAAGGAAACATGGTGAGGATGCACTTTGAAATGCCTTAGTATTCACATGGATCCAAACACACAACTCCAGGGAAAGTCAGGGGCGAAATTCCAGGTTTCTGTGACCCATCCACCACCCCAACCTGCCTCCTGTACAAGCTCTTGGGACTGCTCCCTTGTTTACTGCCATCAGCACATTGGCCATGTGATCGCAGTCTTTCAAAATATGTGGTATATGTATGAATTTGGGTGCATTAGTTTTACTTTTTCAGTGTCATCAATCATCATGATCAAGAATCTTTTTCTTGCATGACTGATGATTTTCTAACGGCCGGCAAAAAGATTGTTCGTCGGGGTTCAAGTGTTTGAGACCCAGCAGAAGAAAAGCTTCAGTCTGTGGTTGAATAACGGCTGGAGAGGAAGTCAGGGAGGAGAACAATGAGACAGACAGCCAAGCAAACAGCCATATGGACTTGTGTGTTTTGATTAATTAAACTGTCACAAAGTTATTAAGGTCAGGAAGTTCCTCCGCAGGAGCACTATCTGTGGTGCCATGTTTGAGTCTCAGAAAAATGTTAATGCTGTTTCACGTTCCTGAAATCGCCTCGAATAGTGAAAATGACTCGTAGATTAGAGGCAAATAACACTTCAACAGGATGTGATGTTTAAATAAAAGAGACACAGATGGAGGAGAAGTGAGACCAAGTTCACGAAAGAAAGAATCACAGAGTCACACAGAGGTAATGAGAGACGAGGACGAAAGAAGATGAATCAAGCCCGGCTCAAAATCACATTTTCGTAAGTGCAAAGTTGGCACTCTACCCACGAAGCCAAGTGAAATATTTCAGATGTTTCTCTGTTGGAGGCTCCTCTAATGCCTTGGGAGTTTAAATAAAGCCGACCCCAGAGGATCCCGTGAGTCTGTCTTGAGGTTTTTACAGAAAGAGTGCCAGGCAGTGAAATCTAATTATTACCCTCAATTTAACAAGGTCACAGCACTGTTCTTGGGTATGAAAAGAGTTTGAAAAGTCAAACATTGTGTGACGAGGCGCTTGATTTAATGCTACACTACCTTTATAAGCCGCAGTGTTAAATATTTGTATCTCTAGATGAACTTCACAATTTTATTTTTATTTATTTTACCTCAAAACATCTTTTAAAAGAGTCACGGCCAAAATGGCAGCAGGGCAGACCAACGCAGTGACGACCAACGTAAGGAAAACGAGAAAAGCAACAACAACAAAACCAACGAGGAGTGCAAGCTTTTGCATTTAAGAAAGTCTGGTTTAACAGACAAACTTACAGGCTTTCTACTAAAGACAGAAGAATCCATGGCAATCTGCGACCACCTCTGTGTCTGATAAGTCGTGTCAGTCATGTCATGGCAGTCGATGGCAACAATACCAACATTTTCACAAGCGGCAAACTTCTGTTCGGCTGTTTTTCGGGGCGCACATGTGACACTCTGCAGACCTCATTAGAAAAGCGAGTGCTGCTTCATGCTGATAGCATTTTAAACCCGACTTTGTTGCTGCGAGATGAAAGACTTGTAATCTTCAAAGCTTTGTGAACGCACGCTCACAAATGATTTGTGTTGATTAAACGACTGCACATTCACTGGGCCTTTTGTTTTCAAAGTGGTCATGTGTCACAATCACAAAATGGGAACGATATTTGATATGCTTGGTAGATGGAAAAGGCAGCAAGAGATGACATTATAGAAATACACCATTTCCAACCCAAAAATGCAGATAGATAGATAGATAGATAGATAGACACAGTAAACAAGTTTAAAATGTGCCTTTCCAAACTCAAGGACACTGTCTAACCCCAGTGGGTGGGCCAAACATGTGAAAAACATCTTGAGGAAAGTGATACCGAGGGGCTGTGAGCTGCTCAGGGGGCAGCGCCGTCCTGCAAGAACACCAGCTGCTCACACAGATGGGTTCGGAGTACGCTCATAAAAAAGGTGGTAGATCCAGAACCAGTGAGACAGAGCCAGAACACAACAGTAACGGAGGCTGTAACTCTATTATTAGATACTAAAAGCAATGAGATGTTATAAGTATCAAAACGGAGCGATCCAGGGATGATGTTGTTCTGGCGTCACTCTGGTTCCCTCCTCAAAAAGCACGTGGGATTTCTTCATTGTGGCGAACAAACGTTTATCATACCCACACATTTTGTTCAGCTAGATATCTTAACAAATGAACGTCACATTTATCATTTTGAAGCCTGAATGCAATCACCAGAAGTTAAAAAGCTAACATTAGGCTATAAACAAACTACTCTGTGGTCGCATGACTTTACATCCCGATTACGACAACGCTAAAGTTGCATTCAGCGTCATGATGCTCTGTAGTGACATTTACTCACTTTTAGCAACCACCTTTTTTAAGACTCATAAGGGGCCGTACACATGCTGCATCTTTATCCGCCTGGAAAACGTGAGGTCGGGTGCTGGGTGCTACTCTCTACTTACCAGGAATCCTGAGTGCAGAGCTGATCTTCCAGGTGTTGTTTTGACAAGTGTGTAGTAGGCCTAAAACTTCTCCTTCACATTTATCACAGACTGATATTAACGGAAGAAAGATATCTGCTGGCTGTGGTTGGTTGGACGTTGTCACATGACATGCGGTGCATACTGCTGAACGCGCTGAACTCTCTCTTACGGGGCAACCACTGCACCTTGAAAAATAGGCGCTCAGGAATACATGCGCACCGTAAAACAACATTGCTCTGACATTTAAGCACGCCTGCGGCACATCTACATCAAAAACAATGAATATCAGGGCAAAAAAAGACACGAGGTGTACGGCCCCTAAAGGCTACAAAACTCACAAAATCAGAATCAGAATCAGCTTTACTCGCCAAGTTCGTCTGTACATACAAGGAAACTGACTCCAGTAGACTTGCTCTCAATGTACCAGAATTGACATAAGTGCTCAAATTTAGGCAAGAAGTGAAAAACTATACATCAAATGTAGAAAAATATTAAAAATATATACAATATACAAGGATGCAGTGTTGTATGTTCTGCCACTCTGTGACTGTTTAGGAGTTCATCAGAGCGACAGCCTGGGGGAAGAAAATGTTTTTGTGACGGGTGGTTTTGCCGAACAGTGCTCTGCAGCACCTACCGGAGGGGAAGAGTTGAAACAGATTGTGTCCGGGGTGTGAGGAGTCTACAGTGATGTTTCCTGCCCGTTCCGTGACCCCTGACCTGTACGGTCCTCGATAGAGGGAAGATCAGTCCCAATAATCCTCTCTGCAGTCTGTTCCTGTCCAGTTTGGGGTCAGATCCAAACCAGACGTGATGCATGTGCAGAGATCAGACTGGATTATGGCTGTGTAGAACATGATCAGCAGTTCCTGAGGCAGGTTGAGCTTCCTGAGCTGTCGCAGGAACTACAGCCTCTGCTGGGCCTTTTCCCGGACAGTGTTTATGTGGGAGGTCCACTTCAAGTCCTGAGAGATTGTGGTACCGAGAAACCTGAAGGTGTCCACAGTAGACACTGTGCTGTTGAGGATGGTGAGGCGGGGCAGTGTTGGGCGGCTTCTCCTGAAGTCCACTGTCATCTCCACAGTCTTGAGTGGGTTCAGCTCCAGGTGGTTCTGACCGCACCAGAGGACCAGCTGCTCCACCTCTTGTCTATATGCAGACTCAGCAATGTATTTTATTTCTTGATACAAAACATAAACGTCTCTGACCTTATTTCATACATCTAACCAAAAACACATAAAACAAACCTTGAGAATATAAAATGCTGACTCATTTCCAGGTTTTAGGACTCATTATCGGAGAGCTCTTTAGATGCAACAGAGCCAGAGAACACATTCTTTATCAAAGTCAAAACCACGCAAAATGCAACTCAACCACCCACAGTTCAGTCTGAGTCTTGGGTGTGCTATGCTGGTACCGACTAACGTAGCCTCTAGCCTCAAGCAGAGATGAGGAGCAGGCTCCAGAGGTCTGGTGAACTCATTTATTTCTTACTCTACGCTTTAAGATTTCATATTTGCAGTCTAACTCACACTGACTCAAGTGACTTCAGATATGGTACCATTAGTTTTGCAGGTATTTTATCATAAAACCACATTATTAGACAAATTAAAAGTTTGACTTTAGTAAAGATCAAGAAGTTATTAAGACATTGGACCAAAAACCACAGATTTCCATCACATGGTGGCAGCAGAGGTAACGTCAGGGGATCACTAAAGTGTAGTTTCCAACATCCGGGAACCATGAAAGTCAAATTCGTGCCAATCCTTTCAGTGAATGTTCAGATTCTTCTCAGGATGAAAATTCTACCCACTGCTGGTGCCAGAGGTCCTGGGATTCATCACCTGTGGTCCAAGAATGTCTGTACAAAGTTACAATAAAATGCATCCAGTTGTTGTTGAGATTTTTCAAGTCTGGTCCAAAGTTGTCGACTGACCGATAGCCGAACGCATCCATCCGTAAATCCCTGCCACCAGCACCGTGCAAAAATCACAGCCATCATTGTGCAGAAATGCACGATCCAGTTCTTGTCTCTTCCCTCCTGTTCCCTGTGACCATAATGAGGACTGCTGGATCCTGCTGGAAGGAGGATTATGTAAGAATTCACCTCTGAGGAAGTTGAAAGGCATCGCCCGGGGTTGACTGAAGCTGAGTTCCTGCTCTGGTGTAAGGTTTCATGCAGGTTGCCTCATTATTAGACGTGTTGTGATCCAGCAGCTCATTGATTTGGGTTTTAATGTTGTGAAGAAATGAGACAGAATAACAACCATCTACAACCTATGAGCACGTGTGGCTTTGAGACAAGGTCATTTAAAGAAACTGCATCTGATACTGAGTATAATTCAAAGTGTCAGCTCCATCAAAGGCAGATGATTTGAGAACTATAAAACAGCACGAGAACAAACAAGTGCACAGTCCTAATGGCAGAAATGCAGTGTAAAATAAAATGAATTACATAAATGAAAAAGAGACTCAATTAAATGAAAACTCAGCAGCTGCATACATTCCATTTATTTTCAAGTCAGATCTTTATTTAGCAGTGATTAATGGTAAAAGTTAATTGGACGAGTTCACGTCTAGCTTCAGTTACTCTTAAAGGTCAAGACTCGAACATATGTTTCAAACTTATTATGCAACTTTCTCTTTGTAATGAACAGAGTTATACTGTATTAAAATACACACGAACATGTGCATGTATGCACAGTGCCAAGGAAACTTTCTGAGGACAGATGGAACCTGTAACGTCGATGAAGGCTCAGTGTCAGTCTGTCTCTCTGTGTATGTGTGCTTGTATCTGCTATGATGTGTCAAGATGTCTGCAATGACTGCACTGTTCCTCCCCTCAGGTTTGTATAATGTAATGGTTATGGTCTGCAGTAAATGTGCTGCATCAGTCTGGACCTGAGAGCAGTGACAATATGGACACAGTTACACACTTACGAAAAATAAATTGTGACTCAGTGAATCTGGATATTGAAACAAACCAAGCACGGTTACGTCACTCCTTTATATTGCAATATTGCTTTTCCATTTTTCATATTTGACAGCGCTTGGTCTAATCTTCTAGTACCACCTAATTAGTTCTTGAAACTTAATTAATCAAATGGGTCAGAGGTTCCCTAAATCAGAGCCTCTGTTTGAAGTGACACTTATTAACTGTTTCTTCTCTCCAGAAGCTCAAAGGGCTCAGTCTTAATGTCTTAATCATGTTTCCTTGCTTCCTAGTTTGTATATTATATTGTTAGTGTCCATGCTCAGAGGCTCTGTATCTTATAATCCATCCAAGCAACACTCACACCCTTACACAGATCCAAATTCCTTCTTTGTTTTATAATAAAATGATCTGCATTAAAATGTATCTCAAGTTTGACATGTATAGTAGCCACAGTCCTGGAACACATGATAGGACATACTGGTTTTAATTTGCCTGTGGGAAGAATGACCATGTTAGAGTTTCTTTATGTGCGCACACTCAACGCAACGTGCACGCAGTTGCTCCGCAGTTGCTGTGTGCCTATCATAGTTCTGCGTCCTGTTGGTCTATGTCGCTATGCAATTCCCCACCAAAGCGCTTGGGGGCGCTGTGTTCTTTTATATACCTACCTAGACTGTGTGACGTCTATGGTTGTTGCTTGTTCATTGTTTGTTTATCGTCGGCTTTGCTCTAGTCACAGTGGAGATGGCGGCTGAGAGAGAAAGACTGTTGCTGGATGCTCTTATTACAAATGTTACGACGACGAAGAGAGAGGCGACTGCGGCGATGGTCTTCCCATTGAATGGCTTGACTTTTGAAAATGGCGTGCAGGAAGTGAAACCTTGCGAAATGCCGGAAGTTATGTAGTTTGAAGGACCAATCATAGCTCTTGGGGTCTGCGTTGCTTCGACGCGTGGTTAAAAAATTCTTTGGAGGTGCACGTCGCGTCTCTGTGTTGGTCGCAGAGGGACGTAACGCCTCCGCAAAGCCCTCTGCGTTGTAGGTATGCAGAAGCATAAACCTTGCTTTAGAGTCCATTCACGGCCCGTCCAACGATCTGTTGGAGGAGTTGGGATTCTCCCTTCCTGAGTGGTATGAGAACATTTAGGCCTTGACTGACCTCAATGATGAGTCCATCTTTGAATCAGGGGATTAGCTGTCTTTGTCCTAGATTTTGATATTGAAATTTATATATTATGAAAGATTTATGTGTTGTTGTGTTCAATATTTAACATTATTGTATAATGACATATCCAAGTATTCTTTAAGTGTGAAATGTTCTTTAAAAACACATTTGTACACCTGGACTCCAGCATCCTGTATTCACTAACTGTTCTTTTGCTAATCATACCTTCTAACTTTTCACTTAAATGTATAAATACAGCTGTATTGCTCATATTATATATTTTGACAGATCTTTACTGATAGTATTTCATATGAAACCAATAAATCTGAACTGATAACAGCGTTAGTTCATGTCAGGACACAATGTCGAGCTCAGCTCACATCCCAGCTACATCAGCTGATCTCAAGCAGCCCAATCAACTGATGGATCAGCTGATTGATGGAGGGGAGTCAGCTGATTGATCACATGATTCCTTTCTATGCAACCAATTGGTGAATCTCATTCAGGGCGCCCTATTTAAACTGCTCTGTCCTGCCTACTGTTGCTGCTTCCTCTGCAAGCTGCTTTGCAACCTGCCTCCACCCCAGCTCCTCCTTTTCATGCTGTGTCTGACTTATCAATGTCATTTCTGTCATTGATGCTGCTCTGTTCTGTTCCCGAGGGGTCTTTGCTGCTGTTTTCTGCCTTAGGCTTTCCATGTAGGCACATGGAAGGGCAGAGAGGTTTGCTCTGCCTCAGGCTTTCCCCATATGCGTGTGGAAGGGCAGAGAGAGCCCAGAACAGAGCAATAACATCAGGTATAGTACTGCGATGGAAATAAAGTTTTCTTTGTCCAAAGTGATCCTGACTGAATTGTATTTTATATCAAACTGATAATGACTATCTGATCGTATATAATGTATAACCATATTTAAACACAACAATATCGCTTGGATTCACAGTTTTACAATTAGATAAACAAGTTCTTTTTAATCATACAAACTCACTTGACTCACGTTTAACACAAGTAACATTACAGTCTTGATTTTTAAATTTTAACCACTGGTTTTTACATTTTTTGTTTTATCCCTTCTGTTTATTTTTATCCTTTATTGGTTATTTACTTTTGTTTTATTCTATAGACTTTTTAAATTTTTGTTCTGTTTTATTTGCTTTGTCTTTTTGTGATTCCCTGGTTTTGCAAAACCAAATAGTTGTTTGCATTACCCTTTAAATTGTTAGCTAAGCTAGCACACTTAACGCGAGGCAAATTCTGGACCAAAATATTACGGAGGGGAGGGGTTTCACAGGCACATTGGATATCACAGAGATTCCCACAGGAATGAATGGACTTCCGGTTGCCTTGTCTCTGTACGCAAGTAGAAATGAGGTGTTAAGGTTCGACTTGGACAATTACAGTTAAGCAGCTTAATCATCACAGAGCGCACACTCTAAAATACACATGCAGTAGATGAATCAAAGAAGAACTTAACAAAAAGAACCTTGATTATTCACACACAAGACTTTTTCAACAGTTGGCTCCACGTGCACTGAGAAGCCGTCGCTTTAAGGTGCTCTTACTTCACCTTCGCAGACAGCTGACAGCTTCAGAAGAGTCGGATGGAAAGGCCATAACCTCTGGAAAGTTCTCCAGCTGAGCGGCGCTCTGACCTTGGTCACTTTTAGACGGTAATTAATTAAACCACATGATTCCTGACTTTCGGCTCGGCCTCTATCTGCCTGTGTGTGTGTGTGTGTGTGTGTGTGTGTGTGTGTGTGTGTGTGTGTGTGTGTGCGTGTGTGGGTGTTTGAGGAAGAATGCTACTGTTTGTGCATGTGCGCGGGAAAAAGTGTGTGTGTGTGTGAGAATTGCATCAGACTGAGTGATATATGAGGATGTCGGCGTGCAGCAGGGCATCATCCGACAACTAGGTCTCTCACACACACACACACACACACACACACACACACACACACACACACACACACACACAGACGCTCACAGAGAGCTAGGTCAGCAGTGAGGGGCCTCTGAGCCAGCAGTAGGTTAAAGTCTTAATGACGGACATTTCTCTCCGGAAACTTCTCTCCATATGTTACAGGGAGACTCCCTCAAATCATCATTTTTCACCTTGTTAGAGCGTCTTTGTCTTCAAACACAATAAAACAGATAGAGGAGGAGGTTTTTTTGTGTGTGTTTTTCTTTGCTTCGCCCTCCTTACGGGCGAGAGGAGCCAAGGCAGGGGAGGACAGGAGAGCTCAAGTGACAGGAGGAATGATAAAAGATGGAAGATTTTCCATAATTCACAGAAAGCCATATTTTCTTGATCCTCGCCGGACTACAAGAACTAATGAAAAAAAGTCAGAGAGAAAGAAAGAAATAGAGCAGTAAAAGAGGTGAGGTGAGAGGAGGGAGACAGGAAATAAGGGCAGGGCTGTTACATTTTCTCTGTTTTAATCTATATTTTAAGTACTGTTTCTGTTTGGTGTCTCTCCCGAGTGATTCTACATTTCCCTGCGCCGCAGACGGGATTATTCTAATGGATGACGCATCAGAGCATAACACCTGTCACAGAAACAGCTCATCTGACAAAAGCTCATCTGTGCCACAGGAGCAGGAGCACAGAGACTCTATCTAACCTGCTACAGGCTGATCCGCTGCACACCAGAAACTCTTTTCAGCGCTGTCCCTGTGTGTTTGTATTAGCATGTACACCGCTGCAATTGTCAGTATTCGCTGTGTCTGGTAGGAAGGTTTTAGTCATACATGATATCCTGCTCTTGCTTGATGATGCAAGCAGGGCCAAAGAGTGGCAAGACTTTCAGCCCCGAGACATCACATCATGCTCTTTACCAGATAAAACCACAGGTCTTTGAAAGTAGGAAAAATCATGTCTGCTTTTGGCCTCTGCTTGACCCTAACGCCACCTGATACATATGTAATGTTGCAAATCAGTGATGTCGTGCTGTCAGAAACCCTCCTCTGATTGGTCAGCAGACTAAAAGCTGCAGTGAGTACTGTAGGGGATCTATTTGCTCAGAGTCCAACACCTCCGAGCATCTGTTAGTTAAACTACAACACAGGCTTCAAGCAATGGCAGCTAACCATCCTCTCCCTGGTCACCGCAAATCAAGAAAGAGTCATCGGCCAGAGGCTGGTGAACGGCCGTAGAAGAGATTGAGCCCAGTGAACACTGACCTGAACATCTAAGACCTTGAAATAATATCGTGTGATATTATTTGCACACTGTAATCACAATCCTGGTGAAATACGGTCTACATGTGAATGTTCAATCAACGTCTTCAAATAGTCGGTCAAAAAATGTTTACTATTGAACCTTTTCTGAACGTCTTTTCACCTGAAAAATGTCCCATGAAAGGGGGCAATTCACATCTGATGCCGAAGATTATTCTTGAACAAAGACGGGTCACAGTCTCCCCCATAAGACCATTTGTTATAACGTGACCTGAGTCCTGTACTTTTGTCACATGTTGAACAAGCAGCAGCCTCTGAAGCTAAAATTTAAGCTGATGGGGAAGTGTCAAAAAGTGCAGTTCCAATAACGGCCACTAGAGGCTGGCTCCAAACAGTAATAGACCCCCGTGTTAAAACGTCCAAATTTACAGCAGAAATAAACATGCTCAACAGCTCATTCCATCATCCATGATGACTGCATGAAGGGTGAATTTTTTACAACTCACCCGTCCACATTTTGATGAAGTTTAAAATTATACAAATTCAAATGCGAGGCTGCTCGAGTGACAGGATGTCCCCAACACGTGGCTGTTAGTCAGATCCACCTCTCCCTTTTCCACAGGTCCAACCTCTCGTCCAAATATGGTCACTTCTGTGTCCAAAAAAAAACACGATGGCATGAGTCAAAATGCCGAAGTCGAGGCCTCAAAACCGCAGTCTACAAACCAATGGGTGACATCACAGAAGCTGCAACCATTTTTTCTTACAGTCTAAAGGCACAGACACACTACATCGACTTCAGAGAACTAGCAGTGATAAAGGCCGCCTGTCGCCTGGCCAAAAAAGTTGCACATGAACACACCACAAAGTCTTCAGCTGATGGCCAACTAGCACGTTTGTTCTGCACCTGTGTGAAAGGAAATTATGCTCCACACCAGCAGGAGGCGATAGTCGGTATTCATCATTCAGAAAGGGAAACCGGAAGACGGTCTTGGGGCTAGTTAGCCAGTTAGCACATTGACAACACAATCCAATGTGGAAAGAACAGAGTATATTTATTATGCGCTAGTGAACATTAATGTTGTGTTGATACCAAACAAATGTGAACTTTTATGTTATTATGCAAATCTGAACTTTATATTTTGCATTGACCCGAGTCATAACCATGTGAAATCGCTGAATTTATGAATGGATTTTCGCTGATACATCCTCGGCATCATATTTCCCCGTAAGATACCAATCCTGATTGGCTATTGCGGTGCAAACGGACGCTGAAATTCAGATTTTTTGACGCATATGACGCAAAATTGTACTACTCGCTTCATTTGCGCCACTTAATTCGCATTTTTATGTTGACTCTACATGTAATTCACTCGCCTGAAATGTTTTATTTGCACCTGGAGTGAACACAACATAACACTTCTTACCTTACATAATAAGTTTTGATCTCACTCCCTCCTGACTCCACCTTTTTGTTTACTTTCCTCACTTCTGTTTCTTTTCTCGTGCACTGAGCTGAACTGCCAATCGGAGTGATTTCATTCACCAATGGGCTCTGCCATTTCTGACAACATGCTGAATCGGACAAACGCAAAAAAGCTGACAGGAGCCAACAAGGGGCAACAGACACTTACCAACATCTCAACGTTGACCTACAGCCGACTGTTAGTTTGGTTTGTCAGGGCCTTAATGTGTCATATGGTGCGTTTGTTTTGTACTCGGAGGTCGTAAATTCCCAGTTCCCAGTCGGAAGTTTAAACTCGAGTGTACCCTGAGATCAGATTTCCAACTCGGAAACTCGGAGCAACTGCATCAACTCCGACTTATGAATTCAAGATGGCTGCCGGTCACATACATAATGAGTAAACACTGTGCTAAAGTACTGTTTATAGCAATTTTATCTTATTTGTTTTACATTAGGTCAGCCTCATCTGCGGGTCAGCCTCATCTGCGGCTTTCATCAGTTGGAGTGCATGATGGTTTTGAAGCTGTCTATACTCCGACAGTATATGGGAAACAAAGGCTTTCTTGTGGGCGTCTGTGTTTTTTTCCGACTTGTCCACCGTCATCAACTAGAATGCAAAAACTGTTGTCAACTTGGAGGTGATGTCATTCCCACTTCCGATTTCCGACCTCCGAGTACAAAACGAACGCAGCAATAGTTTCAAGCTGCCATATTTGAAAAGGATCATTCATTAGAAAAGCAATTACTTGTTAAGTGACTCTTATGAAGCAGTGGGCCTTTAATTTATGTGAAGACAAACTCCATTTTTGGACATTTACCAAAAAGGTTTGTTCATATCAGTCATTAAAACTATTTTCCAAATTATATTTCCATGTTTATTAGAATTGCTTGTATTTGTAGCAGGATGAAGAGAGATAAACAGAGCAGCCGGTGTCAGAGGATAAAGAGGCAGGAGAGCTGCATTGCTGAATAAAACTTGGAAGTAATGTTTTGTTTTTGGGATCCCTTTTTAAGAGAGCAGCTCACATAATCCTCTGGCAGGCCGACCCCTCTTCAGGTCAAGTCCTGTGATAACCCTCAGAGGAAGAGAAGGTGGAGAGAGAACAGATTATTGGAATAAACAGATGGGGAGCGAATAGAAAAGCGCTAAAGTGTAAACAGTGTTTACAAATGGTTCCCTGAGTTTAACACCAACGCTGAGTGAGCAAGGGGAAAGAAAATTATTTTGATGAATTGCCAGTGTTTAATTTCGGGGCACACTGGTCATGCTTTGCTGTACTCTGGGAGGTTTCTGGGAAATGTATGTCCTCAATACAGAGCAAAATAAATAACAGGACACAGCCAGACAAGAAAAACTCTGCAGATTGTGTGTGAGTATGTGTGTGCTCCTCCTGGTGATAGCATCTGAGTTTGCAGTCTTTTCTGCAGTTAGGAGATAAATGCCTTGCTCAGGGGAAGTTCCCTGTTCACTTCTCTGTCAAAGATTTTTTAAGACATCCACAGATTCAGCCTGACACCTTTGTCTCTTCTGCACCCCTCTGTCTCTGTCTCACTTTTCTGACCTTGCCTCCAGGGACGGCTGTCTTTATAAACATTTGCATGTCCCAGACACCAGCGTCATTCAAAAGATTATGGTGCCACATTGTGTGACACGACAAATGATTTCCATACACAGGGCGTGCCAAGATGGCCGAGTTAGCAGTTGAACTTTTTGCAGATTCTCAGACTTGATTCAGGCTCTGTCTGTACATATCCAGATATTTTTGGAAAGAGGTATTTTTCATGGGTCACGTGGACAAAATAGGCGAGCCACGAGACTCCTTTTCTCAAGATGTTCTGCAGCTGAGCAGCAGCTGAGCCCGAAACTCTGTTTGTGTGTGGACAAGAGGCCCAAATGTAGAGGAATCTATTTGTTCACAGAAATATCTAGATATGTGTAGACAGGGCCCCAAAGACCTTCAAATTATCCAAAACTTTTAGTCAAACAATAAAAAAACATAGTTGCCATCG
The DNA here is from genome assembly GCF_006386435.1 of Epinephelus moara. Taxonomy (NCBI): domain Eukaryota; kingdom Metazoa; phylum Chordata; class Actinopteri; order Perciformes; family Serranidae; genus Epinephelus; species Epinephelus moara. Next base: position 38,844,365 of record NC_065524.1, on the reverse strand, counting down.
TGGACAAAGTGGACAACGACTTCAGCACATCTTAAAAGAATATGTCACTTGAAAACGTCCCTTTGTACAGCGGTTACTGGCTGCATGTTACGTTGAATTCACGTGGTAAACTGCATTTTTCTTACATGCCTCCATGTTGAATGCAGAATCCAAAAAAGGCAATCATTCTTCATAATTTGAAGTCATTGAGGACCATATTAAACAACATCAAAACTATATCAAAACATCCATTTACAAACTCTCACTCAACTTGTACAGCATAATCCAAGCCTCATATATTCTTTCGTATCCTCAGTCCTTCCTAATTACACTAACACCTGGATATATAAAACACTTCTGCCTACAAGAAGCCCTGAGTGTGACTGTGAGCTCTGCTTGAGTCTAAACGCATGATTACATACTGACTTTAAGTCGGTATAATGTGTGATAAAACAGATAGAGGCTAAAAAACTGTACGTATAATATATTCTTGTTTACCATTATTTTTGTATGTTTTCCTTGTGCTAACAAAAAAAAAAAAAAAACGGAAAAAGAAACAAACATGAAAACATGCCATGAACACTTCTTGAGAAAGAAAAATGTCTTGATTGGACCCTGAATAGAGTTTGATTGCACTCTATGCAAACTGAGAGACAGACAGCAGATAGAAGACAATTTATGGTTCAGAACTTGATCAGTCGTCCTGCTGATTGATTCCACTTGTTGGATTCTTGTTTGAGTCCTGACCAGAGTTCAAATGTCCTCTGCTCTTTCGTCACTCTTGTATTTTTCATGTTTCTGCTCTTGTATTTTCCTTCAGTTTACGAGGTGTGGCTGTACTGTAGCTGCCTGGAAGTTAGACCGGCCGGTGGAGCCAAATGAGCGTGACAAAAGAGAGCGTGGCGACCTGTAGCAGTTAAAAAACATATATTGTCCAGGTCCGATGTGTTCTCATCCCAAATTGTCAAATAAAGCTGCTTTTTCTGAAGACTTTCACCCCTACAGATGATGCATTTGGTATTCTCTTACATCTGAGTCACATCTCAGAACGCTGTGTCAGTTTACACAAACAGGAAATGTACAGTTTCTGCTTGTTAGATGCAAACAGTATTTTTCAAAATACACTTTTAATGTCGGTAAAACACCTATTTTTACGTTTATTTCCTTGTGCATCAAAAGCACATGATTAGGGTTAGAAAAAGACATCGTGGTTTCGCTCAACTTGAAGTGAAGTGAGCTTCTGGTTTTAAGTCCAGGTTTTTTTTTTACAGCCTGTTCTGAAGTCATCAAATACCGCCGTTTTGTTAGTGATTTCGGCGACACCAGTATGATATGCCGCCCATCAGCCTGCTTGCTCTGTTCTGTTCCCGGGGGGTCATTGCTGCTGCTCTCTCTGCCTCAGGCTTTCCTAGTATGCGTGTGGAAGGGCAGAGAGGTGTCCTCTTTATGCCTTAGGCTTTCCTTGTAGGCACATGGAAGGGCAGAGAGGTGTGCTCTCTCCACTTTAGGCTTTCTGTGTAGGCCTGAGCAGATGTTGCGCTAAACTTTTTCGTCGCCGGTCATTTTGACCGACAGGGTCATAAAAATCCGGTCATAATCTATTTTTTAAATGATAATAAAGATATTCAAAGACATTTAGTTTTCATTCGTTCGTTTTTAATAAATCCTTCAAAGACATTTAGTTTTCATTCGTTCGTTTTTAATAAATCCAACAAGAAAGTTATAAAGTGTGCATTAATAAGGACATGAACGAAAAGATGAACAGACATCCACACACCCGTGCCATTAGGCTTCGCCCTGGACACACTGGACGGCACTAACACGTCACTAACGCGTCCGGTGTGTCCAGGGCATTATGCAGTTATGCCTGTAGGCTCGGTGACACAAAATTAAAATTGTAATGAAGTGATTAGGGTATGGAAAAATGTGTTCGGTTATGCACTGTTGTGTTATTTTAAATCATAAACATTTTCTCCTCACGTTCCTCAGTGCGCGCTGTTATTTTATTTTGAAAATTGGCTGGATTCTCTCGTCTTTGCTGTGTCCAACTTCCTGTTTGGTACGATCCGCTCTATCCAGTTTGACAGAAGCGCTCGCGGCTCGCATGAAAAATAGACCAGACGCCGAACTAAAGCGCTGCCTCCGCGGGCGCTCCGCTCTGCTCAGCGGCCTGTGTGGACAGTCAGATAGGTTAACATGGGCACTGACTGAAAACTGCCCCGGTGTGTCCAGGGCGTTATATCAACAACGCTACATGAAGCAGATGAATGACTTTTTCTCTGCAGTGTGAAAACGGCAGCCACTTAAACCACTGACTGTGCACTCTGCCACCAAGTGGGCAGGGGTGGTAATTGCAACCGGTCAAAATGACAGACGGCCTTCAGATTTTACGGTCATTGTTGTAAAAAACCGGTCAATGACCGAGAATATCCGGTTAACGCGACCCCTGGGCCTGAGGAAAAGCAGAGAGGCCCCAGGACAGAGCCATACCACCATATATAATACTAGAAATGGTAATAAAGCTTTCTTTGAGTTGTCCTGACTGAAATACATATCTCTGATGGAGATATTTCAGTTGAGTTCAGTTTTGGGGCACTCTGATGTTTAAATTTGTCAGTGAGCAATTGCAAACAAGCTTGACGATGCTGACCTTTGAGGGGCTGAGAACCAGAGAGTCTTAAATGAAGGAAGCAGCACGTGAGGCACCATCCAAACCCTTCTCTGCAGCAGCCTCTCTCTTCATTTCACTGTGCCACTACTGAAAGTAGTCACATTCAGAGCAGCCACTTCTACATCAGTACACTTCCAGCACCACCTGTTTCATGACAATGTTTAAATGAATTTCACTGTGTCACATTCTGCTGGTCCTGGGCACTAAAGTCCTGCCTGTTTATCTGAAATGTTCCAGCAGAAAAGAAGAGGAAACAAGCAAACTGGGTAAACCCTCTTTGGAGACTTGCTGCCAACCAACAGTTGTGAAAATAAGTCTTTCAGTCCAGCTTTATTACATGAGAAGGATTTCTGGTTTTAACATGCAACTAAATGTTTTTTGTGCTCTTTCTTGTACATGATGGAGCATAAAATCCCCTTTAACCTCCTCGCTCATCATCTCCTTCAGCGCTCTCTCCCAACTGAACCGATCCATTGCTCCCTATTTGTCTAATCAGAGCAGCCACACACACCGCTCCGCTCACACACACACCAACACCCTCTGGTGTACAGCAGTGATAAATTAATGCAATTGCACAATTGACATTATTGAAACCATTTGTGTGTGTGTTTGTGTGTGTGTGTGTTTTAGGACGTGTGTGCAGCTGTATTTGCATATAAACAAGCCGAGACTTTTTGTAATTATATGACGGGTTTTGCGCCAACATGCAGGTATGAAAGTGTGTCATGTGAGTCACACGAGCTCTGCGGCTACAGGTGATGTTGCAGTGATCGGCGTTGAGTCACACAGTTTAATATGCACGCACACTCCTGTGCTCAGACAGCCAATTTAATCCTTGTTCCAACACAGTCAGTCAGGCATCTGTAATTTATTGAAATTTATGACAGCAAGTTTTTTTTTGTTTACAGGTTGCCTTTGTTCCATCTGTCACTTGTGTGCTTTCTGCAGCTTATCTGCAATGAAATGAATTGACAAAAGAAATAAGAATGGAAAATGTTTTAAAGGGCTCCTGGGGGCACAGACCAGCGGGCCAAAACTGGACTTTGCTTTTGATGCCATGCAGTAAATGTTCTGAAGGCAACGGAACAACCTGCAGAGCAGATTCATATCTGCCAACATTTGCTGTTTTGACATCAACACATAAATCCAATTATACTTAGCAGCCAAAAAATGTGTTGATGTTGGACCATCTTTGGTGATAAAACATCTGCTACATGTGGTGATGAGGCTGTTTTTCCTTCTGATTGTATCAGTTTTTGATTTAGCTTAACGAGCTGTTTGGCTGAGTCAAATTTATTCACATCATTGTAATGCAAATCAAATTCCAAAATGCACCCAAATTCGCACCCACGTAATTTGAGAGGGTGTGATCAAGTGACCAATGCACTCACAGCAGTAGCGGTGGATGGGTCACAAAAAATGAACTTTCCCCTGGAAAAGTCCACGTGTTTGGATCCGTGTGAACTTTGAGTCATATTAAGGCAGGTCCTCACCATGTTTTTTTTCTGATAACTAACCTCAGTCACTGTTATTGCCAAAGCCCGGTATACTGTGCAATTTTGGGCTGTTCCATACGAAAGATGACCAACAGTAAAGAAACATGGTGTTACAGCTGCCAGGTGAGACACTCAGCAGCTAGCAAACACACACACAGACACCGCAGTATATAGTGCCCACAGGACTTTAGGTATGGATATTTAAATAATATTTTTGGACATTTTATCAACATTTTTTGGACATTTTGTTTATATTTTTCAGACATTTTATCAATTTTCCCCCCGACATTTTAATTATGTTTTGCGGACATTTTATCAAAATTTTTCAGACATTTCAGTAACATTTGTTTGGACATTTAATTATATTTTTTGGACATTTTACCAACATTTTTCAGACATGTATTAACTGTTTTTTTCCAGTAACATTTGTTTGGACATTTAATTATATTTTTTGGACATTTTATCAACATTTTTCGGATATTTATTAACTGTTTTTTTTTCCCCCCAGTAACATTTTTTTTGGACATTTTACCAACATTTTTCAGACATCTATTAACGTTTTTTTTTCCAGTAACATTTGTTTGGACATTTAATTATATTTTTTGGACATTTTATCAACATTTTTCGGATATTTATTAACTGTTTTTTTTTTCCCCCAGTAACATTTTTTTTGGACATTTTACCAACATTTTTCAGACATTTATTAACGTTTTTTTTTTCAGTAACATTTGTTTGGACATTTAATTATATTTTTGGGACATTTTACCAGCATTTTTTTGAACATTTTTTTGAATATTTTTTCTGACAATTTAAAAATATTTTTGGTTATTTTATCGGTATTTTTTCAGACATTTTATCAATTTTATTAATGATAAAAATAACTGTCTTAATATTAACAATGTGCCTCTCTATGTTGTGCAAAACAGTTGGAGCAGTAATAACCTGTGCAGCATCCTTGTCACTCAGTATGGGAAGATATGGCATCTTAGGTTGTAGCCTGTGATTCAGTCGGCGCTGTCATTGTACAGTCTGCAGACATCAAACTGGATGTCGTACCCAATTTATTAGATCCATGTCACACGTTACAGTAACGTCTGAAAATGACTACATTTAGCTTTAATTTAATGTTCTTATTTCTTTTGTGTTCAGCTGTCAGTCTGAGAGTCACCAAACATGTCATTTTACATTTACAACGACAACAAAGTGCCTCATGTCTCAAGTTTACCAATTTCATGTAATTCCACTTCCAATTTCCTGGCATCTACATGGAAGTGTGAAGTGTGCTCTGCCATGCCAATTAAAACAGACACATTTAAAAAAAAAAAAGAAAAAAAAAAAGAAGAAGAAGTCTAAATTACAGCTCCTTCCCTCACACATAGATAAATATGTGTAATTATACACACTACCATCCATACAACAAAATGAAGGCCAATCAACAGGGCAGCTGATGATAAGTTAGATTATGTTTTATCTGGTTACTTTTACTTTAGCGGAAACACACATGCATTTGCAAAATGTATTCTTACAGAGCGGTTCATATGATATCCTACAAATGTGCACCATACAAATAATGTTACGTCTTTAATGTACAGTTACGTAAATAACGTAAAGTCACGGAGGTTAGGTTTAAGCCTCCTGCAGACTGTGAGATTTTATCAATAGATATGCTAAGTTACACGGTGGTCCCACCTTTTTGATGTTTGTACTGTGCTTATTTTATGCAATGTGCTGCTTTGCTAATGTCTTTGATAAACTGAATTTCTTTTCAGTCACATCAGCAAATTTAATTTATTCTAATGCTGTCCTTACAGAGTCAGAGTGCTATTAGAAAAACATTTCTGTGTCATGGCTTGTTCTTAAACTTATTGACAGTGGGCAGGATTAAAAACTATAAAAGACAATAGCAGTTGTTGTTTTCTGACCTTCAAACTCACTGAAGGCTGCTCACACACAGACAAAGAAAGCAGTTTAAATCAGGTGTTAGCAGGTTCCATTAATATGTAGATATTGTGTTGATTTTGTGCATCTGTTATTCACATTTTCTCGTCCTCCACTAGACCCAAATAAATCACATCTCTTTAATAAAATCCCAAAGAAAATGAGGTTGTACGTGTGAGCTTTAGTCTTCAGAGCATTGTGCTGATGATAAGCTTTGGGCGCACCTATCAGTGCTGGTGGAAATACACAGCTGTCGTACTCCCGGCTTATAATGAGTTATGCAAATCTCTGCCTTTTGTGCTCATAATGATACTCATAATGATCGGCAAGAGGATTCAAGCTGCTGCTCTCGTGAGTATCAGAATTTGCAAGCTTCAGTTCCCAGATTATGATCTGCTGGAAGTTTGTATCTGGAGCTCAGAAAAGTGACTCAGGCAAAACAGAAAACATCAATCAAAAGCAACAGGGAGGATATGCTCAGCACTCAGTACTCTGACTTATTTAAAACACTGTTGTAATTTTACATTGTTTCCAGTTGAGACTTAAATAATTTGTTGATAATAAATAAATAAATAAGTATGTAAGTAAGTAAATAAACGAATAAATAAATATTTTAAAATTGAGCACTCTGCACTGAATTTATTTAACTTTTTATATATTTTTGATGTCATGTATGGAATGTAACTAAGTGAATGTATTCAAGTACTGTACCTCAGTACAGTTATGCAGTATTTGTACTTGAGTGTTTCCATTTCATGATGCTTTACAGTCGAACTCCTCCACATCTCAGAGGAAAATACTTTATTTATCTGTCTGCTTAAGTTACTTTAAAGTCTCAGTTTAATAACACAAAATATAACATCATCAGCTAATGAAATGAAGAAGCTTCACACAGCTGTACATGAGGTCATTAAAAGAGCTCCATCTTTAGCAACTGCAGCTTTAAAGTCATCAACACATTAATGCATCAATGATTAGAATCCAGTATGGATCTGAAGCGGCCATTTGATGAGTACTTTTACTTTTGAAGTACTGTAAAACTTCAGTTAGTAGCCCAGGCTATTACTTGCTTATCCCTTTTGATGGCTGTGTGTGTGTACAGTATTTGTCAAAATGTGTCGCCCCACCAGGCGAGTGAAATGAAGCGGGTGTGAAGTGTTACGGTGTATTCTGATGCTGATACTGTAACTGGAGTCACATTTGAATTCAGGACTTTTATTTTTACACATTTTTAACACATTTGGGGCTGAAGCCCTGGACGCCTCAGCCTAACAGCACCACTGGCTGATTTTGGACCAAAGCAAAAATGAAGATGAAGCTAAAACTACCTGAGGACACACCAAACAAACGGCAGTCACACACACAACTGAAAGTTTCTTTTGGTTTACACGTTATGTTAAGTCTGTCAGTGCTTTCTATACATGTCAAACACACAGGCAGTGACACTGTGTCGTGTCGTCATCTTCAGAGGCAGAATCTACACGTTTGAAAAAAGAAAGTCTAAGAAGGGAAGTGAGAGCTGTCACCGTCACTCTGTATTTACCGCTCAGAGCTCCAGACCTTTCGGACGTTAACGGCTTCCCTGCTTTTTGGCTCAGATGATTAAATCCACCGTCTTGTGAAAGGAATGAAAATGTGAGGGCAGAAATTAATTAAGCATCCCACCACTTCCTGTATGTGTGATAAATGTGAATGTGAACGCGTCACACCTTCTTAATTTCTCCATATTTCCATCTGGTTGTGTCTCAGCTTTGATTTGCTCACGTCTGCGATGTCCTACTGAGCTCCTCCCTGCTGCACTCTGAGCTGAGAGTGTGTCTGTATGTATTTATACAGGCGTGTAGATGTGCGAGTGCATGTGTGTGTTGAGTGTAACGTCCTGAGGGTCGTGTCACTGGGCTTTCTGATGTCCTGTAAAAGCGACTGAGAAAGGAGAAGGAGAGAAATAAAAGGCCTGGAGGAATGAAGACACTGAAACAGGCTGAAGATTGTTCCGTGTTCTTACGTGTCCACAAGACTTTTTAAACAGTTAAACAGTTGATGTGGTAAAAATCTGACAGTTTAAATGTCCTATAGATTAAAGAGGCCGTCATAAAAAGTCCTTGTTGAAACTCTTTGGAATTATCACCTGTTTTCTCAGCTAGAAGGTCACATTGCACACGTGCTGCACATGTCCCTGCACCCACACACACACAGGTGAGTCTCCCTCATTTACAGTTTGTCGCAGGTAAAAAGTGATGCGTTTAACTTGATGTCTGACAGCCTGATGTCGATGACTGAAGGCACCTGAAAAGTTTAATTTGCTAGTTTTGCACTTGTTATTGTAAGCCAGTGTGTGTGTGTGTGTGTGTGTGTGTGTGTGTGTGTGTGTGTGTTCTTAAGTGGGGGTTGGCAGACTGTCAGAGCAGGAAACATAGCAAGACAAATGAGGGGGTCGTGGGATCGAGCCCTGGGCAGCACACGAGCCTGATAGATGGGTGAAAACTGACTTAAAACGTCTGGGTTATTGATGGTCGCCCACCGGCGCTAAAAATACATCGCAGCGTTGACCTGAACACACACACACACACACACACACACACACACACACACAGAAAACTGAACTGTTGAGCTGTTTCTTGCCTCATAAATTGAACTTTAAAATGTTTTGACCTGATGGTGTGATTTCATTTGCACTTAAAGTTCTGAACCAGGCTGTGCATGTGTGTGTGTGTGTGTGTGTGTGTGTGTGTGTGTCTTCTGTTCACTCACTGACTGCATGTCAATGAGCAATAATCTCATGCCAAAAGCACCCTTCTAAAAAAAAACCTTAGATTCAAGAATTAAGTCTACCTTTTCACAAATAATGATATTTAATTCCCAGCTCCACGGTGTCTCTGCATCCTGTGTTCACTTTAATTATTCATGGCAGAGTCCACCTTTCCATCGTTGGGGAGGGCGTCGTCGAAGGGTACAGATGAGCCCGGCCCGAGGCCCAGGGCAGGCTACGCAAACATCAACCTCTTAGCATTCTGAAGTCATCAAATACTGACGCTTGGTCAGTGATTTCCACGTCAGACACCAGAGAGAGACGCCATCCTCGCAGCAGTACGATATGAAGACGTGTGGTGTCAGTTTGAAACACCACTGGAAAACACTGTAATTTAAGGAGCTGTAAAGTCCCTATGGGAGGGACAGGAGGGGCGGTGGATGGGTCCAACAAAAGTGTTCACTTCCTGTATGAATGTTGAGCCAAACCATGATGTTTTTTTCTCAACCAAGCCACGTATGTTTGTTGCACAAAGAGATAAACACGTATACGAGGTGTTTGGCCAACATTGTAGGATTATTTTGAAGGAGACTGTATCTTATGAGATGGCAAAGAAACAATGCATGATATAGGTGTAAATTGACACCCTGTCCAAGAACGTCAACAACAGACGGACCCAGGACACCTAGCGTGTCATATGTAGATGTTCACAGTCCACTGAACAAGCAGCGAATTGTAACGAGTTTGGGAGTGAGAACATGTCGCAAAGGTGGTTGACCCTTAAATGGGATCAAGTACAATTTACTTTGTGACTTATATCTCTGACAGCACAAGTTATATATATATTTAAGTGACAAATGCATTTATTTCTATCATTGAAACACTTTCCAGCTTGTCATCTAACACCCCACCCCCCCACAGTTATTGTGAAAATTGTACAGTCCACTGTCAGCTGCACCAGGTGTGACAAACGAAGCGGAAAGTGGCAAAGGTGAGGAGCTGGGCAGACTGGAGTGGGTTCAGTTCTTAAAGCTAGAGTTCAGGTACCAGTATCTTATCTACATGACCCAGGGTGTCAGCTGGAAAGTCCTGCATGGGCGACGTGTGTTTCTGTCAGCGGGAGTCTCGCCAACTGCGTTACGACCTGTGTGTGCACACCACAAGATTTCTCTACCGAGCCCTCGCCGACAGAGCCCCAGATAACGCAGTGACATCACCAAACTTGGAGACGACACATCGTAAAGGCATGGATATTCTTTATTATCCTGGGTCCAAACACAACGCGCTCCCCGTGATCCTGTGGACGCCGCCATTGTTGTTGTTGCTTGCCGGC
>NC_065524.1:38820943-38833376 GCF_006386435.1 Epinephelus moara | reverse complement strand
CAAGTTATACTCATTGCAAGTTATCGCAAACGCTTGATTGCAGTAGTTGCTGCTAAGGGTGGCCCAACCAGTTATTAGGTTTAGGGGGCAAACACTTTTTCACACAGGGCCATGTAGCTTTGGATTTTAAAACCCTTCATTTAAAAACTGCATTTTGTGTTTACTTGTGTTATCTTTGACTAATGTTTGAATTTCTTTGATGATCTGAAACATTTAAGTGTGGAAAACATGCAAAAAAGTAAGAAATCAGGAAGGGGGCAAACACTTTTTCACACCACTGTATATAGAGGAAGGTGACGTTTAGAGAGCAAGCCCAAATAAGCAACTCCACTTTAGAAACAAGCCCAAACTCGCGGCTAATAAGCGGACCTGGCAACCCTGCGGCTCGTCCTCCTCACATTTCTTCCGTCCTCCTGCGTGCTGACGTGGGACGTATCCCGCCTCTCATTGGCTGATGCTCTTTGTCAGTCGTGTCACACTTCTCCAGTTTTCTAGCATGCCAGATATCCATTCCCAGTCACAGACGAGGGGGCGACTTGCTCGTAGGCTTGTTCACACACGAGGACTCGTCGTGGCAGACTATCTGCCGACTCACCTCCGACCCATGGTGGCTCACAAGATCCTCTGCGACGTCAAAATCATGGTGAAAATCGTGTAATGTGAACTAGGCTTAAGGTTGACGAGGTGGGTGTGGTGGACCGGCAGGAGCAGGAGATGTGTGGAAAGGGGATTGGCTGGCAGGTAGGTGTGGTGAGTGGAAATATACTGGGCAGGTCAGAAGTGCACAGTGTGGAACCTGAGCGGAAACCATGGAGTGTGTGGAGAGCGCCTCGGCCAGGTTGGGACTGATTGATGCACACATGCAGGAGGAATTCAACTCCCAGTCACATTATGTGTGTGTTAGTCCCATTTAAAGAAATTGCATTTAGCATGATTTCAGTCGTACTAACGTTTACTTGTATTTTAAAAGTCTGGTTTTAGTCGGACTAAGACAATAAATCAGTTTTCTCTGATGTCATGTAAACGTACCGAGTGTGTTTGTAAATGGTTGTCAGAGACTCGTCTATAAGGCTCATGGTGAAGAGCTAATTAGAAATTGCCCGTGTTGGTATTAATGCTGAGGGTGGATGGGTGGTGGTGGAGTGGGTGTGGATAAAGGGGCCTTATTTGGAAAATGTTCCCCCCGTCCATAATTCCTAATGGCTGGCCTGCCTGCATGGTACCCACACACAAGGAACCAAAGGTAAATGATGCGTGAACGTAGCGGACATGATGAGGAACACAAAGCCTGGGCACAAATGTATTTCACGTAATGCAGAAGCAAAAATTCAATCAGCAGTCCAGTGTCGCCTTCAGTCTTTAATAAAACAATGGTAGACAGTGAATACGCTCAGCCTCAGTTTGTTTGGCTGTGCATTAAACAGATCCACACTGAAGATGCTGCCATGAAGAATATCACAAGCTGGACGAGGCTGGCGTCTAAAGTTTCCTACTTGATGGAAAAAGTGCAGATTGTAACTTGACAACATGAAACAAAAAAAGAAAATGAATAATGTTAATGAGAAAGAAAAAAGAAAGACAATGAAAGACGGGGTGGGAAGATGAACTGAAGCAAAACAAAAAGACAAAACTTTTCCAAGCATGAAGGACTGAGGACGATGGGAAGATAAATACAGCTGTCGGAGGTGCAACAGGTACGCTGGATGTCTCAGAAGTAATTTATTTTGCTTTGTCTCCACATACGGGCAACATGACATGACAGGAATAAAATCAAAGTTGTTCAGGTGAGACAAAAAATTAATTATGAGAAGTCTCACCTCCAAAAAATAATTACAACAGAACTGAACAATAGAAACGTGACGTGTGGTGATGTGTGGCTGCAGGTGTGTGTCAGAGTGTGTGAGACACATTTAATTTGCTGCTGAGCAAGATTTGGTGACAAAAACATGATCATTAGTCCTTTGTAATAATGAAAACACAGTATAAGTTGGTTTAATAATATTTCATATGCATGCTGGAGAGTAGTGTCACAGTCATGTTTAAAAATAATGATGCAAGTGAAGTCGGTTCACACCAGGACTGTTGTGACACATTTTATCTTACAGTTTAAAATTTAAATAAATGACAAAATGTTCATACTGAATATTCGTTAGACGTTGTTTGCAGGAACACACCGGCATGTGCAGACAAATATACAGATTCACCAGCAAGCTGAACAGGATGTAGATCTCTATGATGTTATTCCAGATACATTTTTGTTTTTACTTTGATTCAGACTGAAGGACAAGTCTCCACTTTAGAATGTTATGGTTCTCTCTGCGTTGTGAGCAGTTTTGAGATATTGACCTCCGAAGTTTTTGGATTCCAAATAGCAAAAAATGTTAAGTTTAACAAGTCTCTTTCACACATTAAAATGACAAACACCATAAAGTTCATCTAAATGTACAATATCAAAATCCTGTCAGCTTTGTAAATTAAGTTTTCAGGGAGGAGTCAATTGTAGGTTTTGACCAACTTCTTAAAATAAGTTGTCCATTGACTAAAACACATGAAACCAACGTAATTATTAATATTAATATTATTTTGCTAATAAAAACTTATTTATTTTAAGCATTGTCGACATACACTGTGAATGATTCCACTCTAAAAAAATCCACTGGTTCAATATTAAAAAAATAAGGTAACAACCTGCATGCTTAATTTTGAGTAGTTTGAAACCTGGTACTTTTTGTGTCAGACCGATGAGTCTTTATAATCTGACAAACCCAATTAATTTAGTTTAACTCAACACATGTGATTTGCTTTGACCTCCAAAGGTTTAATTTAGTCATACCAACTTAATATTTATCTAAAAGTTGAAGTGATATTCAGTGGTTGCAGAGGATATTCTAACTGATCTATTTTAATTCCATCCTACTCACAACATTTATTTGAACAACTGCAGGAGGCTTGTGCATCTTCTCCGGCATGTGCAACGCGTTCTCATCCCAACTCGTCTTTTACGTCCACTCCTGAGTATGTTGCTGACCCTCTGGGATGCCATGTCAATTTACATGTGTGACATGCATTGGCTGAATCCAAATATCTGGACTTCACCGCACTTGCAGACTTTGTGGGAAATCCACGATTCATCCAGTCCACATGGGGCCTCAAGTGAACCTGCTGCAGACTTCCACAGAGTCCACCTGGGGTGCAGATGAAAGCAGACTTCTCTGATTTAATAACCCACAATTCATTGCAGTACAGATATGACATTTTGTCTTTTGCCTCTTAAAATGCTACTTGAATTGTGTAGGCCAGAAATAATATTCAGCTACATCATGACACAGAGATATGTAGAAGTCCAGGCTGCAGAGGGACTGCTGGTGCACTTCATTGGATCTTTTATTTGTTTTGTTTTTTACGATAATTATTAAAGTTTTATTCATTAGCAGTGCAGCTGAAGAGTGACAGGAAATAAGGGGGCAGCAAAGGGCCGAGGGCCACCGCCAAGGACTGCGCTGAAATGGGGTGCACGCTCTACCAGGTGAGCTTCAGCGCACCTCGAAGACGATGAATATCTGAACCATATTTCTTTGTAGTTTAACCGTCCATCTCCCTACTTACACCCCCCCCCCCCCCCCCAACACCTGCTTAAGGTGAAAACTTTCTGAATTAGTTAAATGCTTCGACCTTGGCTGACACAACTACACACACACACACACACACACAAGAACATCTACTTGCAGCAGTGTACAGGACTGTGCACATGCACAATCACAACACATAAGATACACACAAGTCCAACCAAGTTACACTGACACACAATGTTCACAACAGCCTATATGACACACACACACACACACACACACACACACTTAAAGACACCTGGTGGCTTATTTAATTACCCTGTGTGTATGTGAGTGTGAGGGGGGAGAGGTCACATGAGGGTGTGACTCTCAGTGTCACAGCCACACACCGAACACACTCTCATTTACACACATGGACATGCACATCAGCGCATGTCATCTCTGTCTCTCCCACACACTCCCACACACACACACACACACGTTCAGAGGGAGCATAGGTTAGCTGCTGAACTGTAGAAAGGTTCAGTGAACTCTGACTGTTAATAACAAGAGTCCACGTCAGATTTCATTTCCTGCGTGACTCTTTGCCCTTCGTCTGTCACTTTTTTTCCTTTTCTGTCCTTCCTCGCTGCTTTTCTCCTCTTTCTCTCTCTCTCTCTCCACATTATTCTCTGCAGCAAAGCCTCCATCTGCAAGTTTTATCTTTCCTCTGTTTTTCATGATTTTACACACACACACAGTTTCTACCATCCTCTCCTGCTCTACAGTACACTGATTTACGCAAAAATATTAAAATGTTCTTGTTGTGGTTAAATATTTTTGCAGACGGCGACTGTGACCAAAGCTTTTACAAATTCAAAATTCATTGAACTTTAGTGCCGTTAATCAGTTTTAAGTAACTGAGCTCATAATTTGGCAGTTGTCCGTGCATAAAAGCCACAATTATTAGCTTCACTTTTGGCACTGACGTCTCTATTCATGCATATCTGAGCTGGGCTTTTAAACGAGAGGGAAATTAACTGTTGAATAAAAAATAAAGGGAAATATCGAATCATGATTTAACAGTGAATTACATACGAGCAGTCTGACTGTTGACTTTTTATTTCAAAATAAATAAAGCCACCTGTTTATAGGGCCAAAACACAACCTGGGTCATAGTGTGGAGCAGGTTATACACACACACACACACACACACACACACGCAATCACATATTAATAAAATCTTTTCCAAGTCACAGATAAGATGTCATTTTGTGACTTCTCTGACTCGGTGCCTTATTAAGTTATTGGTAGCAAAGTGGGTCGAAGTGTCGTGGCTGAAAAAGCCAATTATCTCCTCCCATCCTCTGAGACCTGTCTTTAATTATCAACTTTTTATAACTCGGGTCTTAATGATATAGCCAACGGTGTCTGCGTCTCTGTCTCACCATCGTCTCCCTGTCTGGATTTCTCCATCTGTGGTTTGATAACTCTGTTTTATGACAGCGCCAGCGGGGTGTGTCTCTGAATCTGACACTGTAACCTTGTTCAAACATCCTATTTCTACAAGAATCTCTACTTCTGTCTGTCTGCACTCAAAGAAATTAATACCAACCAAAAAAAGAAAATATTCCTTTTGTTTGAAGGTTAAAATGAAACAGATAAAACATTAACAATAAAGTCTCATTTATAAGATGGCACAGAAAAGGCTTGGTGCGCCTCAAAGACCTTTTTATGGGTAACTGTTTTGATCACTTGTTCAACCAGTCCTGTTTGTGATATTCATGGACAGGATCTGGAGGTGCAGCCAGGGGGAGGAAGGGGTCCAGTTTGGTGACCTCAGAATTACATCTCTGCTCTTTGCAGATGATGTGGTTCTATTGGCTTCATCACACCGTGACCTCCAGCATGACCTGGGGCGGTTTGCAGCCAAGTGTGAAACAGTCGGGATGAGAGGCAGCACCTCCAAATATGAGGCCATGGTTCTCTGACAGAAACCTTTGGATTGCCCCCTCTGGGTTAGGAGTGAGTTAACTGCCCCAAGCGAGGGAGTTCAAGTACCTCGGGGTCTTTTTCATGAGTGAGGCCAGAATGGATTGGCAGTTTGGTGCAGCTTCTGCAGTGATGCAGGTGCTGCACCAGACCATCATGGTGAAGAGGGAGCTGAGCTGGAAGGAGAAGCTTTCGATTTCCTGGTCCATCGATGTCCCAACCCTCACCTATGGTCATGAACTCTGGTTAGTGACTGAAAGAATGAGATCCCGGATACAAGCAGCCGAAATGAGTTTCCTCTGTAGGGTGTCTGGACTCAGCCTTAGAGATAGGGGGAGGAGTCAGACATCCAGAGGGAGCTCGCAGTAGAGCATTAGAGTAGAGTAGAGCTCCTTCGCATTGAAAGGAATTAGTTGAGCTGTCTCAAGGCAATTGAATCGAACACAAATGGACTTAGTTTTGTTCCAGTTCCGGTTGCGTTCGATTCAGTTGCCTTGAGATAACTATGACCTGGATAAATTAGCATATCCACAGGCAATTAGTTGAGATGGTTCAACATCTGATCAGGATCCTCCTGGGCGCCTCCTGTTAGAGGTGTTCCAGGCACGTCCCACTGGTAGGAGGCCCCGGGGCAGACCCAGAACAAGCTGGAGGGATTACATATCTCATCTGACCTGGGAACGCCTTGGGGTCCTCCAGGAGGAGCTGGAAAGTGTTGCTGGGGAGAGGGACATTTGGAATACTTTGCTCAGCCTGCTGCCCCCAAGACCTGGCCTCGGGTAAGCTGATTAAAATGGATGGATAAATCGCTGGACAGTGCCTGGACCTCTAGCTTCAAACTGGTTAACTCATCATCTCTCTATTACAGTTTAAGAGCCCATTTGTCTGAAGTCAGACTTTCAGGTATTTATCCAGTTGTGAACCCCTGTTGTAAGAGGTGAGGCTTCTTTTATTCACATGTATTGGCTGTGACCTAGCCTTAAAAAAATATAAATATATTTTCCAAACCTTATCCTCAATCCTCAACCTTGACCTGCAACCCAACCCTTTGGTCGCCCTCTTTGGTACCACGGACGATGTATACCTGACTCCAATTCAATGCTGTGCACTGTCTTTCATCTCTCTGCTGGCTAGACGGGCAGTTCTAATCAGATGGAGGGATGCTGCCCTGCCCACCAGTGCCCAGTGGCTGAGGGACATTATGCCCTGCCTGAATCTCAATTTGTAAGGCAGTTATTTGGGGTTGGTGGGAACAGGGAGGATCGTGATTGGATATCATGCTTTGCTCCTTGTCGTATACATGCTTTGTTAATCTTGATACCTGATGTGATTACACATTGTGTAAACCTGAAAAACTGAATAAAAATATTGTTGATACAAAACAATAAAGTCTCTGACTGAATATTTTCTTCCTGAAATGCTGGAAGCAAATATTTATTTGCCTTGAATGGAAATCATTTACAATAGAAATGTGTCTTCTTGGCAGAATGAATGCAAATTACATGAATTTCCATTTATTCATTTAATTGTTTTTCAGCAAACTTCACAACTGATTGTGCTCAATTTAATGTGGTTTCAATATGAATCCTCAACATGAGCTGCAGCTAACTGACACAGTCTGACATTTGTTAAATGTGTAACTCTTTCACCACAACGTAATATTCAGTTTATTGCAGGATCTGTGTCTGACTCAAAAACACCAAATTTAGAAAACTGACTTTCACAGATTCAAGTTTTTTTTCCTTTTTTTTTTTAATTATTATTCTCGCAAGGCTGATACTAACTTTAATTAAACATTCAGTGTGTTTGTGTAAATACATTTTCGCTCCATGATTTAGAAAAAAAATCAGTTCCACAAGAAGTGACTGAAACACTCGCTGCATGGTGCACGTTTAATGACTAGATACATAAAATTAAAATCTTAATTGTGAAGTTCAGATGTTCAAATGTTTTTTGTAGGTTTGTCAAAGCTGGCATTTAAACGCTGTAACAGGAAGTGCACCTTAGAGAAGAATTTTACTGCTGGGAAGATGTTGAAACCAGGCAACAAAGAGGCACAGATACTTTTGGAACCAGAGAAAACAGGAAAAGGACTGTGGCATTAACTTTGCTGAAGGTGCAGAAAACCTAAAAATACCAGAATGCACTGCAACACACAGAACCAAAAAAGGCTCCTGCTGGTGGATTATCACAATGCAAGTTGCAAAAACCATATGGTGACTGACTGTTTACAAACAATGTTGTATCACAGTTAAAGAGGAAGTAAAAATGTTTCTGAAGACATTTCAGGTGACAAATAGGCAACACAGTGACAGACGCTCGGTTCATATTTGATCAGCACTGCCTAGTTTTACAGTTTGATCGAAGTTTGGTGTGAGAAGGAGAGACAGAGAGAGAGAGAAACAGACAGACAGAGAGAGAGAGAGAGAGAGAGACAGACAGACAGACAGAGAGAGGGTAAGTCACTCTCTTGATCCACTTTTTTACTCTTTGTGTCCGCAGTGGTAGTGGACTTACAAAAACCCTAACCCTAACCCAACCAACAGCCCAAGAGTATGGCTGCAGATTCAATCAAATATCAATCATTGTCATGATTTTGGTCTCCCACTTTTGAAAAGCCGTCATGCAGCTACTCGTGCACCCTGCAGCCTGTGAAAAACCTCCCTGAATGTTCGTAAGTGCTATCTCGTAGGCAACTGGAGTTGCTTGCGTTTCTTGAGGACGTTTCGCCTCTCAACCAAGAAGCCTCTTCAGTTCTAAATGAGTCAGTACGTTTACATGACACTTGAAAAAAACGAATTATTGCCTTAATCCGACTATAACTGGAAAACTGAAGTGCATGTAAATGCGTTACTCCGACTAATATCAGAGTTCTCCAACTCCGATTACGACACCCAGATAATGCGATTGGAATTCAATTTTCTCCGGCATGTATACGCCGTAATCGGAGTTAAACTAGACAATGCATGTGCGCATGCTCCACACCCCCCGCGCTGGCGTATGACCCCGGAACAGACAAGACATGCTATTGTTGTAGCCCTCCAACAGCATACGGCGTTCTTGTCTGCCTCTCGAAATCACCATGACCACGAGGGATAGTGGGATAATGCAACTTTATCTGCACAATCAGAGATCAAAGAGCACAAATTTGAGATGAACAAAGCTGTACGATTATCCATCTTGCTGTTGTTCGAAAATGCCGGTCTGCTGCCTGACTCCAGTTGTTTATTATTAAGTGACGTAATAGGTCAACCGGAAAGGGGACTGTATTAACCCGCTGAAACGGCGCATATCGCCACCTAGTGTTGAGGAGGAGGACACGTTCCCGTCAGTAATTCAATTTTCTCAGTTGCTTGTAAACTGGGACAAGGACAGAAGTCCGATTAGACGGCAAAATCGAATTTTGAGCATAGCTCGATTAAGCTGCGCATGTAAACGTACTGACTGGTACGAAGTTGCAGGCTATAAACCCTGTGTGGGTGGGAACCCCTGCAGAGTCGTAGGGGTCACGTGAGCTCTTAGTTTCAGAGTCGTTAAGGTCACAATGTGAGTCGTTGACCCACTTGGCCACCATGGGAGTCGTTAGGGTCAGGTGGGACCAGGGGTGAATGGGTGTGAAGTCGTCTGGGAGGGATCCCAAGACTGCATTGTGGCAGAAACGCAAGCAAGTCCAGTTGCCTACGATATAGCACTTACGATTACCATGACCTGGATGACTGAGAATCTTCATCGACAACTTCCCTGAATGTTGCGACTGCAGACGGGCAAAATGAAAATAAATTATCTGTTGCGTGGAAGTATTTCGGATTTAGGAGAGAACAGCTCATAAGCAAAGAGTGTGTGAGACTGTGTCTGCGCTGCAAAGAAACACAACTGACACGTGAAACCACCTGAAAAAAACAAACAAAACACCGCAATCTGCAGTAGGATGAATGAATGAGGGCTGAGAAGAATAAAGTTGCTAATGTCAACCTTACTGAATTCCCATCCTTCTTCAGTGTCAACTCAGACATCCATAACAGTGATGCGTACGGCACATCACGATCCCGTGACCCCTGTAAAGAAACAAAACGTTCAGCTGGTAGATACATATCCATCCAGCTCTAAAAGACAGACTGAAATAAATATAAAATATATGTGTCCGATAAACATTGTTTTCATTTGGTTACATTCCACATTTTCATTCTAGTCAGCCTATATTTGGAGTATAATTGTATTCACGTTTTGCTTCAAGGAGATGCACTGAATTCAGTAAAGGAGAATCTATCTTAAATAAAACAGTGAAAGTGTGACAGCAGTGTTAGTGCAGTAGAGATTTCAATATTGATCAAAAATAACTGTGCTAGGATCTGGACAAAGACCAGAATATATGACCACATTACTCCAGTTGTAACAATGGCTACCTGTCACTCAGAGAATTGATTTCAAAATCTTCCTGCTTGTGTATAAATCAGTCTGTGGCTCAGCACCCAAGTATATGTTGGACATGCTTGTGACGTATGAGCCTTCTAGGACACTGAGGACGTCTGGGGACATCTGGAGCCAGCCTACTGACCGTCCCAAGAATTACAACAGAACATACTGAAGCAGCACAAACGTGGAGTAACCTCCCAGATGATGTGAGACAAGGCCCGACTCTGACGAAAGTCAAAGCTAAACACCGACTTTATCTTGTTGATGTGTCTGCATTGATTGCAGCATCCCACAACATCAGCAGCAGACACAAAACCTGGCGCGTAATATGTAGATGTGAAAGTCCACTGACAAAACGATGTGTGACGACTTAGGATGAGAATGCGTTGGCATGTCGATCATTTCAACTATAATCGTGCAGCCCGAAAATCCGCTGAATGGTGCATTATTTGCTGGCAAATGAGCAATGAGAACTGGATGCTGGCAAGATGGAAGTTCATTTACACATACAACCCACACTGTGACGACACAAAGCCTGTTGAAAATCAGCAAAATATTCTTTAGAGAAAACTGGGTTCAGCATTTGGCCACTGTGGTGGCATTTTCATGAACCATCAGGTGTTCCAGAGCATCCTGGTGTTTAACCTGGGTCCTTAAAATTAAATTGTCTTATGAGACACACAAAGAAACCGATCAGATTTTCTTATCTGCACCGTTTGTGTATTATTTAGATTTACTCCAAACACAGGAGGACCATAACCTGAGATCTGATCTGGAATCAGAAAAGTTGTGTGAATGTTAAAAACTCTGGATACGAGCAGAGTTAAGATTCAGCCCGACACACGGGAGGCTCTGTGATGACAGCCATTCACTCATCTCACAATTGGCAGACGTAGAGATAATGATGCCAAGGATACACTGCTGGCATACTGAGTAACACACACACACACACACACACACACACACACACACACACACACCCATCAAGATTTTAAATGGGAACCCAGAAAAGAGCTCCACAGACCAGTCGACCTGTCTCATCAAGTGGACGCTGATGTAAAATGTGACATCTTTTGATTATTTTCTGTCGTTTTAATAACCTCTCCATCTTTCTTAAGTTGCTCTCAGCGTCTCACATGACAGATGACTGGAATTGGCCTTTGGCGTTTCGAAATTAGCCAACAGACAGCAGAAGGATTCAAATCTTGCCAAAAAGTACGCTGAATGACCCGCGCAGGCAGAGAGTGGTGAGATGCTGTGATGATTCAGAGCTCAGTCTGTGTTGAAAATTATCTGCTGCACTCCAAGTGACCAGGACTTGTAAAAGGACGTTTCACCCGAATACGGCGAGCAGGCTCTCTTAAACATTCGAGAAAGTTTGAGAGGTTAGAAAACAGAAGAGCAGAGCGAGAATTTTCTTTCACAGTTGGAGAGATATTGTGGATATCAGTGCCATAAACCAGAGTATGGACACCCATCTATTTGAATGTTTCCAGACAATAAGATGTTGAAAGCATGCTGAGTCAGTCCCCGGGGCTCTGTCATCAAGACAGCTAGAGACATCAAAGAAGCAGCCTTCCACTTTACTGCCTCGGTCCCACCGACTGAAGCTAAATTATCTTGGCAACAAGAAGTGGCACTGTCATCAAAGTACACTTAGACATCTGCACCGTGTGCAACAGCTACAGTCCACACATGGAGAAGAGTCACTTAAGCAGCGCTGATTTGTCATTATCCTTCTGATGCTGATTGGCTCTTGTGATTCACAGTGACGTGTGTGTGTTATTGTTTTACTACCAGATAATTCCTCAACAGGAATACACCAGCAGGCATCATGTGACACACATTAATACAGAAACATAGCTTTTATTATTGTAGGATATATTTCGAAGATACTTGTTAACGGCCAAAACTCTGATGGATCCACTTGTTTTTGTTTTTTCTCTCTAAAAAGTATCCGATGCTGATGGAGACTGTTGGTGGCAAAGACAGGGAGAAGCAAGTTGGGGTGGCTCAGGCATCATCTCCTCTTAACCCTTTGATACGTGAGCAAATTGGCTTTTTTTCTTTAGAAACATAGGAAGAAGGCAATGAGCGAACAAAAGAAGAAATCCCCCCCAAATTTGCAAGAAATTAGTAAAAAAGAAAATTAAAAACAAGAAAATTGGTTTAAAAAATAAAGTTAAAAATGAACAAACAAGCAAATAACCTGGAGAAAGTGCTAAAAAGTTATAATAATTCCATACCATCATTTTAAATATGTAATAATAATAACTAGTCCATAGCCATTGGTAGCTTTGTCACCTTCTACCTATGCCAATCCTCAATGCCTATGTGCAGTTTCACATAGATTGACCACGTCAGTGAGTAGAAAAACGTGGGACAGACAGAATGACTGACTGACAGAATGACACACTGACAGATTCCGTGATTATGTACAGCATACCATACCATGACTTAGTCATACCAAACATTAGAAA
>NC_065524.1:38817937-38820666 GCF_006386435.1 Epinephelus moara | reverse complement strand
TACGGGGCATGAGATATGCCCATTCAAAGTTTGACATTTCAATCGGTTGCTATAGCGCCCCCCTTTGGCCAATTGATGTAATATTGCTTCATTCACATCCTCCCATGACCCTCTACCACTGTGCCAAATTTCACATGGATTGACCAAGTCAGTGAGGAGAAAAACGTGGAACACACACACACACAGAGTTTCTTCATTATATAGTAAGATAAAAGTTTTTCCTTAAGTTTTTTTTTAAAATCCTTCTTTAAATCTATTATTTTTTTGCAATCTGTGGGTCAATTCTTACCAAGTTGCTCATTGCCTTTTTTCCCATGTTATTTGCTCAGGGAGGGTTCAAAGCAGTGAAGAGGAAATACTTTATGAATCTCCAAGGGGAAATCCAATTTTTTCACTCTGTTGTCATACACACACACACACACACACACCCACACACACACACACACAGGCCCAAAATACACACACACGCAAACAGGATCTATACATGCATTAAATGGAGGGATGTCAGAGCGAAGCGGCTGCCCATGGACAAGCACCCTCAGTCGTTGGGGGTTTGGTGCCTTGGTCAAGGGCACCTCAGCAGTACCCAGGAGGTGAACTAGCACCTCTCCAGCTACCAGCCCACACTCCATCTTTGGTCTGGTCAGGGTCATGAGCTGATGACCCTCCGGTTCCCAACCCAAATCCCTATGGACAGAGCTATTGCCTCCCTATGGCAATGTCATGGTAAACATGGCAATAGTCAGAACCCACCAGCAATTAGTCGGACAGCGATTTCACCTCTGGGGCCAATATTTCAGGTGTTCAGGTGTAGCCATCACATATCTGGATAACTGATATCTAGGCCAAGACTTCCTCTTCCTTGCACCGATCACTGCATATGTTAAAACATGCACGCTTAAATTCCCTATTATTTCAAATATGACAATATTCTGAATTTGATACAGGTCTTGTAAACAGATTATTCTGCTTTAGGGCTTTTCTGAATGCAGCATTTTGACATTAAGACTTGAGAAATACTGGGACAAGCTGGGTCTAAGTCGCATCATTTGGAGATACAGTGATTTTGAATATGTGTCTTAATTGGGGTTTTTCCCCAGTTTGTGACGCACAGCCTCTTGAAGACGTTCACAAACTCACCAACTTGCAAAGCTTTACTTCATCCTGCTGGTTCAGAGATCAGACCTGCAACAGTCTCTTCAGCCCGCTGCTACCTCAAATGATTTATGAATGTTACTGCTTTATGAATGTTAAAGAACTACATGAAGCAGTTTTAATAGCTCATTGAAAGGCTCAAGATGCCAAAAGATCTCCACTTGTAGAAAATGGGGGTAATTTGGCCTCAGTCTGTCTGTACATTTCTCTCCCTGCTCATTGCTGTCTAATGGCAGGCTGCCGCTCTCAGAGTCCCCGGTTCAAGTTGCCACCAGTGGAGTCAGACTCTCAGACACTCTTGAAGAAGCTCTTTGGCTCTGCAGTCTGACATTACATGGCGATATGTGTCAGTCTCTGTGTCACTCTGTCTCCCTCCAGCTCCTTGGCTCTGTCCTATAGAAGGAAATGACTGAGAGATTATTCATTGCAGGATAATGACGGTACAGAAACGCAAGTGCCAAAGGCTCTTGATAGACTGCCAGACAAAGCAGTCTGCATCTGTGTGTGTGTGTGTGTGTGTGTGTGTTGATAATAGTTTAGCAGGCAGAATGACTGTCTGAAAGAGTTGGAAGTGTCTCTGGCTGCACTTGAACATGATTTGGAGCTCATTCAGACTCAATTTGCTGCAGAGCGGGAGAAAGAGAGCAGGAGAAAGAGACAGAGTAACACTAAGTGACAGATGAAAAGCACGAGAGAGAGGAAGGTAGACTGAAAGAAAGAGAAAGAAAAACAGAGCGGCTCTATTTGCACATTAATGCCTCCATATCTGGCTGGTTAAACAGAAGGAAGCGCTTATCAGAAATGAGTGCCGCATCCTTCAAGGGCACGCTGAAATAACATCGACCCTCCTCAACTTAATTGTCCTCTCCATCCGCCTGCTCCTCTTCTCCCCGCTCGCTCACTCTCTTGAGACGTTATAACCAAGTGATGAGGTCCACTTTTTCATCTTGCCAAGTTGAAGACTTGAAATGGGATTTATCTCCCGACGACTTTACTGCATAAATATGTTGACAAACTATGTAATAAAAAAATAAGTTAGTGCTGACACACATGGTGCAGTGACAGCTGGGTTTAGTGCAAGAGTAGAACAGTATGCAGCAACACCACCGTTCCGGTACGCACTGGTACTGCGTCCTCTACATTTGGAGGCAGATTTATACTTGTGCGTCAGCTAAATGCAAAGTCTACGCCATAGCCTATGCACGTGGCCTATGCTGTTGTGAGCATTTATACTTGTGCGGTGGAGTGTCTGTGTCACTCTGCAGTTACACCTAGTTGGCGATGGGGTTTCTGTGAAGTGCTGTAAAGTTTAGTTGATTCAAAACACACACTGAACACACATTAAACACACATTAAAGGGAAATTTCAGTTTATTTCAACCTGTCTCCTATCTTCCTAAATTTGTTTCAAGTGACTAGTGACATAAAAATAATAGTTAGCATGTTAGCCGTTAGCCTAGATACAGCCGGGGCGCATAGTAGCGTCAGACCTGTTAAAACGTAAGTGAACGGGCAACCTTCAAGTGCAAAGTTAGTCCACTAAACAAGCTTTTTTTCCACAAAGACCGCCTCATA
>NC_065524.1:38798204-38817051 GCF_006386435.1 Epinephelus moara | reverse complement strand
TTTTACATTGTATAAATTAGCCTAGCAGCTAGCAGAGATTTCCTCTGCTCATATGAAGCCAGGATAAATCACACACAAGACTTAAAATGCTATTTTTGTGCAGGCTTTATTGTCTTCACAATTTATTGTTTCTTATCTGTGAAATATCAGCTTATAAAAATAAACAGGAGGTCTGCATCGCTGCACACCATGAGCACCGTGCTGTGCCATGACTTATTCTTGTGCACCGGCACTTCTTGCACTCCTGACCTCTCCATATCAGATTTTCTGCACAATTCACACTAGCCCTAAAAACACTGCATTACCCAGGGTGCAGTACCTGACACACACCTGTTCCTGTTCTCAACAGGCTCCCAGGAAGTGCGCCAGGCTTTGAAGCCAATAATCATAGTGGCCAAACAGTGGTACTGCAGTATCTAGAGTCTGTCACGTGATGTCATTGGACCCAAAAATACTTTTTCCCATTGACTTACATTGGGAAAAAGACATCTGTAAATCAATGGATACATTTCTCTGAGCATCACAAGCCCCGCAAAATGACTCATTCCACGATCAGGATTTGATCCATTCAGTCTGATGACATTTGGAAAGTGTAGAAGAGCCACAAGATGAAATCATTTTATCCTCATTTAAGTTAGTGGAGCACTATCTGGGAGTAGCCACCTCTGCTCGCTGATGTTTCCAGTGCGTCTGCTCTGCGGGCCCAGTGATCAAAAGCAGCACCAATCATTGGAGTAATTTCATACCGCAGAAAGAGAGCTTTTTTGGCTTCATGCACCACTGAGCAGCTTTCATAGAAATGAATGGGGCCTCACCTTGGTCGAAATGCTCTGAAAATTAGGAAATGGAATGAAACCAGCTCCATGGTGATGGATTTTGTGGCTCTATGGGAACATCAGGCCACTTCCTGTTTTGCTCCCAACGGACAAGAGTCTTAAAACACCCGAGGGCTCTGTCACTTCAACATAGATATCTTGTTTTTGAGCATCTTTAAATGACTAATGGTCATTTTTCTAGTGAGGACGGTCTGAAATACTCTATTACTTTCTGTTCTGAAGTGTCCATAGTTAGCAGTGCTGATACGCATGACATCATATACATGAAAGTAGATAGATGTTGCAGGACATCTTCATTCCCAGTGTCACTAATCATTCAGCTGCAGGCTGAGATCCAGACATCATTAGATCACAATGTGGAATTTGTACACAAACACAAAGTACTCATTGTATCCCCATTATGTTGGATATTTCCTGCATGGCTTGTGACTCTTTTGCCAAATCCTGGTGTGATAGGTTAGTTATATAACTCTGGCAGACACAACTTCTCTTGCCTCATTTGCAGTCCAGTGTGGAGCCTCCAATAATTTCCGTCGATGTCGAAATGCCACTGGACACACCTCGCAGAGGTCAGTGTATGTGGAGATTATAGTTTAATGAGGTCGAACTTTGGGCCCAAATCTGGCCTGATATCAAGGTGAGGTGCTTCTTATTACACAGCTCTTTAGGAGAGCACAACTTCAGTAATGGCCGTGGGTTTTTTGTTTTTAACAGGCCGTCCTGCACTGTCGACAGGCAGTCAGAGATGAGCAGCATATCTGAGGCTGTGCAGGAAGAATTGATGAGATGACTGATGTGTTTTGGACGACATCCGAGCCTTTATGTTAACCTCAATGTGACCATATTTGAATCTCAACCCTGAAGCCAAGTCCTAAACATCAGATAGCCCTTTGAGAATGAGACCAATAGTGCCTGATCCTCACACAGACACAAGTACAGGAGGACACAAACAAACAGATGAACACACCCTCAAGTCATACACGCACAACCATGTAGCGTGCAGGTTGATCACTCACAGAGTGCACATAATATGTATATGTATGCACACACTCACTCACACATACACACGCAGAATATTCTCATTTTGTGTTGGTCACATGTTCAGATGTGTGAGAACACACACACACACACACGGCCGCTGTCACACACACACGCTGCCCTTGTGTGGACAGTCAGGGCGGCCTCCCTGCTGTGTGTATGAAAAGTATAAATAATAAATGGAGGATAATGTATGGAAAGCAAAACATGTGACCAGGCCAACAACAGCTCCTCTTCTTCCTCTCTTATCGCTCTCTGTTTTACACTTTCCCTCTCTGTCTCTTTTCATATTCGTTCTTCGTCCTCTCACCTTTATCTTTATCTGTTTTTCCTCCCTCCTTCTCTCTCTCACCCTCGAGGCGTGAGGGTAGAGGGTGAATGTAGTGACATCACCTCCTTTAACCCCCAAGCAACCCCATGTTGCCTCCTTATCTTTTCATACAACACACATTGCATTATTCATTATAGGACACACTCACACACACACATATATAGAGAGAGGAAAAGAGAACGATGGAGAGAAGAGAAGAAGAAGAAGCAGATGGAGGAGGAGGAGGAGGAGGAAAGGGGAGATATGGCCTCTGTTCATACATCAAATGTTCACCTCTGCTACATCTCCATTATGGTACTTTCATGTGCGTCAGCTGTCTTTCAGCTCACACACAACAGCATGTACTGGCTGTGGTACAGTATGATGTGTACATCTGAAACACAGTGAGAAGAAAGCGAAGGAGGGATTCTCTGTCCCTGATTGCAGTTTAATAATGAAAGGCAGTATAGGCGAATGGTAAGACCGCTGTTACCCATAGGGGGCGCCACAGTAATGTTGAAAGAGCATTACCTAGTTTTAGAGGTACAGAGGAGCCTCTAGGTACAAAACCAAAAAGTGCAACAACAGGGAACAGGTCAATGTTTTCATTAGCGACAGAGGAAAAGGTTTTGAAGATAAATCGCCAGAAGTGTGTCAAACGACAGGACCAGAACATACGAATAAGAGTTGCGTTGGCTTGATGACATCTGTCACAGAGAGGGTTTATATCAGGTTTTACTTTAGTGAGCCTCGTCTTAGTCCAGTTAACTCTATGAATACGCTTCAACTGAATAATGCTATGGTGAGAGCAAATAGAGGAAGTAAAAACTTTAGAAGGAACATGCTTCCATTCTGCATCGAAAGATATATGGTCACGGTAATCTTCCCAGAAATGTTTGGAGGGCAAAGTTGGAGTGGATGTGATGGCTTGAACCTGCTGAAGTTCAAACGGAGCATCAGAATGATGAAGAAAGGTGATTGAAGTGACTTTGAACGTGGCATGGTTGTTGGTGCCAGAGACTGCGACTGGGATTTTCAGCACAACCATCTCTAGGGTTTACAGAGGATGGTCCCAAAAAGAGAAAATATCCAGTGAGCCAAAATGCCTTGTTGATGCCAGAGGTCAGAGGAGAATGGCCAGACTGGTTCAAGATGATAGAAAGGCAACAGGAAGTCAAATAAGCACTGGTTCCAACCAAGGTGTGCAGAAGACCATCTCTGAAGCAACAACACCTTGTCCAACCTTGAAGCAGATGGGCTACAGCAGCAGAAGACCACACCAGGTGCCACTCCTGTCAGCTAACAACAGGAAACTGAGGCTACAATTCACACGGGTTTTCTCACCAAAACTGGACAATAGAAGATTGGAAAAACCACATTCAGATGGAAGCATGGATCCATCCTGCCTTGTATCAACGCTTCAGGCTGCTGCTGGTGGTGTAATGGTGTGGGGGAGATTTTCTTAGTACCAACTGAGCATGGTTTAAACACCACAACCTACCTGAGTATTGTTGCTGAGCGTGTCCATCCCTTTATGACCACAGTGTACCCATCTTCTGATGGCTACTTCCAGCAGGATAACGCACCATGTCACAAAGCTCACATCATCTCAAACATGACAATGAGTTCACTGTACTCCAATGGCCTCCACAGTCACCAGATCTCTAGCAGGGTGTACTTAATAAAGTGGCCAGGGAGTTTAAAAGTCCTTAATTGTTTTGAGCTCTTTCCTAAACCGGCCTCTGAAATATTCATCCCTTAAGGACAGAGAGAAAAGGGGAAATTTAGCATTTCTTTCATTTTAACAATTTTCAGCATTCACTTTTTTTTCCAGGAGAAAAAACAGGTCTTTGAAAAACAAATCATCTTCCATGGCAGAAACAGGTTTAAATTCTTGTCCTATTTCTCATCTTGCATCTTCTTTGATTTATCTCACACAGCCTTTGGGGGGATCATCTGAACCAGAGTACATAAATACATCATGCATGTATTCATGTGTGAGCAGGGTGATGGAAGGCAAACATAAATCTCTGGTGTCCTGAAGTAACCCACTATCTGTGTATCTACGGCATGTTTCTGCTGCTCACGTGTGGTCCATACTAAATAATACGGCCCCTTTGTGAAAACTCACTTCAAAATTAAAACACTCCTGCCTCTGTGTTTCAATGGGATCCTTTTCAGCTGGCGGATCAGATAAGGGACTGCATGTTAGCGGAGGGTCTGCGGTCGGAGCAGCTGCTGAATGTTAAGTGTGGAAAGTGACCACCAGTTACATCAGTGGCCCATATACTCCTGTGTTAACACTGAATAATACAGAGTTTAACTGGATCATGTGTTTGAGGCTGTAACCACACGGGGTCAGTGTATCATGTGGAGTCTGACATGGCCGCCACTGAGAGATCCAGCCTGTGTTTGTCAGCTTTGCCAAAGAGAAAATAACCTCAAGACCAAACTGAAAAAGACCAAACCAAGTGGGAAGCCAAAAGAGCCTCAATTCAAAGAGAGATCCCCTCTCCCTCTCCTTGGATGGCTCTGTGTGTGTGTGCTCACTTATCAAGTGCAAAATCAAGTCTTAACCCTCAAAGTGCCCTTTACAAAGTGCCCTTTACAAAGTGCCCTTTACAAAGTGCCCTTTCAGGGTTAAGACTGTTTTTTTTTGTCTGGAGCCGAGATCTTCCTGTACCACTTCTTCTTTTTGCTGATCGAGCTCTCAAGATCTTCCAGCCGGGACCTCGTGGAGCTCTCCTCCCACTCCTGCTCCTTTTCAAGCAGAGCCTGTCTGAGGCCCTCTGTGGTCTGAATGAGAGCTGATCTGTCCCTCTGTCACTTGATGCGATGGCTCTCCAACTGCTGCCCAGCCGTCTTCAGAGAAGCCACAGGGGTGTTGTTCTGCTTCTGATCGTCAAGCTGAGCCACAAAGAACGCTCTGGATTTCTCCATCCCTTCCAGCAGGGAGATTTTTTCCCTGCTGCCACTGAAGACGGTCACTCTTCAGCTGGACTTTGGGACTCTGGGACTTTTCCATCTCTGCCAGGAGAGAAGACGTTTTCCTGACACTGGAGACGCTGGATCTTCATTTTCCGATCAGAGCTCCTCATGATTGTGAGCTTTCGTGCTGATACTTCTCAGCTGGGATGTCGAGTCTTAATGTCCCTCTGTGAAGAGCCTCATCTAGCTGGGCTTTAAGGGTACATATCTCCCTCTGCATCAGCTCTTTCTCATGGCTCCACTGGTTGCCGTCCTGTCATACTCATTTTCCACCAAATTAGCTCTGATTCTCCAACAAATTCTGTTGCAGATTCTTGTAACCTTGGTGCTATCTAGCGAACTTATCCATGTTTAAGGATGTGTCATCAACGTAGGGCGTTGCACAGTGCACAACAGAGGTAAACAGTAGTAGCAAAATCGTGGATTACAAGCATGAACCAAGTATTTATGGGACCACTGCACACACTTTTGTCGAACGATTTCTCACTTGAATTCTACATTATTACCTTCTTCATCTTCCCTTTCCAACATGTAGAATATGCTACACCTACTGATGTTGCAATTCCCAGTTGAGGTCGATTTTTTTGGTTCCAGTCGAGAACCAAGTTTACAGTTTAGTAACCACTTTATTTTTGGTTAAAATGCTCTGAATGGTTCAAAACTAGGTGTGGGAACCAGAACAGACCCGATGCCATGTTGATGACAATCTGTTGTGCTGGGCCTGAGTGAGTCAGCCAGTGATTCCTTTGGATTTTCAAGAGGACTTCCCCCTCAGATCTACTTTCAGAAAGTCTCACCTCACTGTCCTCCAGCTAAGACTTTATTTGTCAGCGTGCCAACAGGCTGGAGTTGACACGGCAATCCAGAACGTCAACAACCAAAGTACCCAGGGTACCTTGCACGTCATATCTCGACATGGAGAGTCGATAACCAAATGTCAATATGTGTGACGACGTCGGCGTGAGGCTGTGTTGGTTGTCTTGCCAGTTCCTGACACGATGCGCCCCCACCAGCACAACCCCTTGCTTTTCTTTTTTAATGCAGGGATGTTTTTGGTTTGAACACCTGAAGGTGAGCTGAATCTCCCTCATGCAAAAATAAGTCCAGGAGAATCGTTAAAGATCATAGCCACCTGGATAACTGCCTTTTTACCCTACTGAGGTTGAAAGAAAGAAGATACCAGATATACCAAGCAGCACTGAGAGGCTCAAATGGAGCTTCTATCCTTAAAGCACTATTTGGACGGGATGAGTTTTACATGGGCACGTGGGGTAATGTCACTTTACCACAGGACGTTGATAATATTAATGGCCAATTCGCACGGGATAAGAAATATCAGTAAAACTACCACAAGTGGGAGGGGTAAATCCATTCATGCACCGCCGTCCCCTCCTGCCGTCATGTGCGTATGACGTTGCTTCCTGTGCGTACCACACTCGAACACACTTGAATCGTGTTCGTCATAGGCCCACAGTACCTGAGGTTTCACACGGACTTGTCCGACTGTGAAGTGCAAAACTGAGTGCTTCTTCAAGAGCCTCCATGCTGGAAAATCCGTGAAAAACCACTTGTAAACAGGATATGACGAAATATCTACACACATATTTACTGCTGGTCTATTCGCACGGGATTAGTATTCCCTGAGGTAACTGTCCGGGACCCAGAAGGTAAAAGTCGCAGTAATCTTTACTGACATTGTGCGGTAATGATTACTCACATGGCACATTCGGACGGGACTAAAATCTCTGGTAATTATTACTTTACCCCACGTCCCTATGTAAAACTAATCCCGTCCGAATAGGGCTTAAGACGCTCATAATGAATGAAGACCCTGCCTTATCTTAACGCTGACATTTAGTCATTACTACTGCTGCTGTATATTGACGGAACTGACAATTCTTACATTTCACTGAAATCTAATTTTATGATTTCATGGAAGAAATAAATCCATTGATTGATTGGCACCAGGTCTCCAGGCTCCTTCAAGAACATGGAGTGTGGAGAAAAGCCTTTTCAAGAGTGTCATCACCCATTAAAGACTTTGCACACACACGCATGTTTTTTTTGTTTGTTTTCATTTTGGCTAATTAGACCTTTGCTCAGGTTAAACTCAGAGAGCTGTAATAGAAATCATTACTAAATTCAAAATACCAATAGAAATAGAATAGACAAGCACAACAATGGACTGTGGAAGACAGATGGTGAATACTGTGCAGCTGCTACAGCAAGAAACAGCACAAGAAAAAGTGTTTTTTGAACACCGAGACTTAAAATAAATTTCTGTTACACATCTGAAATAATCATATGAACCTGAAAACGGGCATATGAGCAGTCTTTGATCTGTTTGTGATATATACACTTCAAAGCAACATGGACTAAAGGTGAAAATTAAAGGACGTATTAGCAAAAACAATGTGACGCATCTTTACATTCTTCAGATATTCTGTTGAAAGCCGCAGCGTGGAAGTCAGTTTGTCCGTCTGAACATGTGAACACCGAGGCTTACTTTTACCAGAGAGCCACAGAAAAGACCAAAGGACACAGATCCTGCTGCAGTATCTCTCCCTGCAGATCCAGCCTTTACATGCTTCATCTGCTGCAAGATCCGCACAACCAGAGAAACTCCCTCACCATGTCTAACTCCACTCCACGTGTACACGGGTATTTCTGAAATCAGGGATTTTCATTCCTTAGTTCTCAAAAAAGATCCAAAACAAGCAGGTTTTTTTTTATCTCTGTCCAACTGAAAACACAAACACATAATTGAAGTGTTGTCAAGGACAGGTCAAACCAGCAGCAGTGACATAACGCTAATCTGAGCCAGCGTATGGTTTTAATGCTTTAGACAGGGAGTGCTGCGTATTTACGCAATGCTACGCTACAAACCCCGGCAGTGTGAATTCGCGCTGGGCTTGAATTCTGCACTGAGCACGAGGGGTGTGCCATATTGTCTTGTTCATGATGATACCAGTATAGTATAGTAACAGTATGAAATGAAAAAGTCATATTGTGATACCCGTAATATTTTGACTTGTTGACATATTGACATCACATTGTTACCCAGGGCAACAACAAACATCCAGGTATTTCACACATTCATAACTGGAACTATTCGTTCAACACCGCTCCCCTGGCTCCCTGTCCTGTCCTGACTCCCCCCATTTAAGGTATTTGGGAGCTGTTTAAATGTGTAATTAGTGGTAGAGTTTATTCACTCTGAGTTACTGTTGTTGTTCACTAACTAAAGAAATGACAGAATATTTTAGTTTTTACTGAGTATTTGAAGCAAACTGTAAAACTACACTTATTTTGTTGCAATTCTATGTTATTAAAGTATTAATATTTTTTTTAAAGCTAATTTGTCATATCCTCAAGAATATTGTTGTCACGAAAATACCCTGAAATATTGTGATATTATTTTAGGACCATCTCTTCCACCCCGAGTGAGCGCTGCTGGTTGGGTGTTTTTTTCTGAGTGCCGAAGCACCAAATGTGCTCGGTACAGTCACTGGTCTGTGCTGTATGTTTTCACGTGTGCATTTGTGAGTGTGTGTGTTCCAGATAATGCAGCAGCAGCAGCAGCAGGTTGTTCAACTTGTGGCTCAAGTGTCAAACCACGACAACTACAAGCCTGAGCAACAAGACCCAACTGTGCATGAGTGTGTGTGTGTTAAGTGATGATGAAACGTGGGTAGGGTGCTGGAGTGGGTTGCTCCCTACTTTTCAAAAACTCAAAAAAACCCTGCTGTCTCACACACACACACACACACACACACACACACACACACACACACACACACACACACACACACACACACACACAGCAATCCTAATTGCTGTCTCTCTCCTGCAGGGTGAGAAAATAGGCTACCTGAAGGCATCTCTCTCTCTCCACTCAGTTCCTCCCACCTCCTCTTCCTCTGCTGCATTCCTCCATCTCTTCTTCTCACCTCCTTTCATGTCTTTCCTTGTTTCCTTTCCTCTTGTCTCATTACGCTGCTCCGTCCTGGTCATATTTCACACTCCTCCCTCGGGTTTGTTCCATTCGTCTCTCCCCCTGCTCTGTTTCTCTCCTCCCTCTCTCTACCTCTCGTCTACCTGCAGATGTGGTGAAAAAGACGCAACACAGAAGTGAGGACATATAATCTGCAGATGGCTAAAACGGCCCACAAACTTCAAGTCCAAATGTCAGCTGTCATCGACCTCCACTCAGAAACATGGGCATCACATTCGCAAAAGGAACGGGGGAGGTAAGGCAGAAAAGGAGAGGGCAATGCATCCCTTTTCTCCTCTGCCATCATCACATCTCCTCCATCTCAGCCTCCTCCTTGTCTTTCATTGCACCCACCCTCTGTCAAACCTGGTCTCACTCCGAAGTCCTCGAATATCGGAGCTTGGTCAGTGACTTCCGGTCAGACCCCAACAAAGAAAAGCCGTCTTTTCATGTCAGCATGATATGTGGTTGGTTGCTGTTGTTT
Source organism: Epinephelus moara (assembly GCF_006386435.1). NCBI lineage: Eukaryota > Metazoa > Chordata > Actinopteri > Perciformes > Serranidae > Epinephelus > Epinephelus moara. The sequence goes on along the minus strand of NC_065524.1, from coordinate 38,807,401 downwards.
AATGGCGCCAAGCAGCGTCAGGGGAGAATGCAGCGGGACAACAATGCAGACAGGGGCAGAAGTCGGAGTAGGGTGGGCAGGAGGGCTGGTTAAAGGAGTTACTTGGGAGTTATAGTTATTGCCACCATCCCCGCAGCCATGTCACTCCGAAAACAGCATTGTCAGAAATTAGACAGTCAACCTCGGCAACAGAGGAGAAACTGACAGTCATCTCTGAACGTCTGGATAATGCCAAAGCCCGGCTTTCCTTCCTTGTAGACGCAGATGAGGCGGCCAAGGCTAACCCCCAATTTCCACCAGATGCGTGTTGGTTGCGTCTGCGCTCCGGGATTCCACCAGATGCGTGTTGGTTGCGTCTGCGCTCCGGGACGGCAGCGGAGCCGATAGGATTCAATTCTAGTCAATGTGTGAGCTTCCACCGGCTGCGGCTGTGCTGTGTTCCGGCTCCGTCTCAGCTGCGGCAACAGATACGCAGGACTTCTATTTTTGCCGGACGCCGGAGCACAACGCAGCAATTCAGCACAGAGCAGGAAGTCGTGCACAGAAACAAAATAAAACATCCGGTTAATTTTCAAAATAAAATACACAGTGTTCACGGCGGATCATATTTCCCTGCACTACACCTTGAGATCTACATAATGGGAGGAGGCAGGCCTGAAGTCAACAGGTCAGAGGTTTCCAGACGTCATTTCACCCCGTTGACACCATGGACGAGGAGATGTTAATCATGGAGGTGCACCCAGATGTCTTCCGGCGGAGCTGCACCGCTCCGCACAGCAAACGTAGCCGGTTGGTGTTGACGGACGGCGGAGCACTTAGCGGATAACCAGAGCTGACGTTCTGCAACAGACACGCATCCAGTGGAATTCAAGCGTAACCCTCCGGTCCCCATGTCTCAAATGGAACAAACGTGCAAGCGGGTCGATGATTTGGAGGCCAGAGGGAGAAGAAACAACCTGTGATTTTGGAGCTTTCCTGAAGGCTGCGAGGATGGGAATGCCATTGAATTTTTGGAGAGAATAATACCGGAAATTCTAGGAATGATTGATTTTCCAAGAAGGCTTGTCATGGACTGTATGAAAACTGTAAGTTTACTGTGAAAACAGAAGTGTATTTGGAAACAGACAATGCGTTTAACACGCTGCAGTTGACATGGCACAGCAGAACATCAACAACCAGCGCACCAAGGGCACCCTGCCCATCACATCTCAGTGTGGACAGTCCGTGACCAAGCGTCAATATGTGACGAGGTTGGAGTGAGAATGTGCTTTGAGGTGCACGAATGTAAGAAAAACAGGTTTTCTAGAATCACATAAAGCATCCGCAGCTATTACCTCACATTAAATCATGTACTCAGGATGCAGGAGAACATTCCTTGATTATCTTTTTGTTGTTTCATTAAAAGACTGGCAGAAACTGACAGCAGCTCCTTTGAGATGATTATACCACCCACTGAACCTCTGCAGCGTGCTCAAGTGTTCCCCACCATATAAGCAGACTAACAACAGAGGTAGAGCAAACATCACTGTTCCCTCACATGTTGTTTAGTTGATTAAGGAGTTTAATTCTTTTTAATTAGCATCATCTTCATTAGGGATAGAAGTGTTTCACATCAGCGTGCCTCCTCTGAAGCATATCCTATCTCTTGTTCAGTGCTGCTCGTTTCCTCATATTTTAAGACGATCTCGTCTTTCTGTTTTTTGCCAGTATTTCACATTTTTGTTCGTTGGTACGTCTCTTTTATGATCCTCCAGGGTGACAGGAGCACTGTCAGAGCTCTGTGACGGATCGTGACAGAATAGGAATTAAGTTAGGAATGAAACTATGGAGTGAATATTGTCTGTTCATGAATATGCAACAAAAAGTGGGATTGCAAACGTACAGTACTTTTATTGGACCAATCCCTTTCACTGGCTATCTCACAACTCACCTTGCCCTCACTCAAGACTCAGACACTTTAAGTCCTCCACTTGGGGCAGCAGCTCATTCCCAAACCAAAGGAGGCTATTCACTGTTTTCTGGCAGAGAACAAAGGCCTCACACTCGGAGGTGCTGATTCTCATCCTGGCTGCTGCCCCAGCACATGCTGAAGGTGAGGTCAGGAAAAGAGAACAAGATATCTGAATGATTTGATGACTGAGATAACTCTGGCATCACATTCAGTGACTTTTCCAGTCTTGTTTGCTGATGTTAAAGGATTGTAGTTTAACATTATTTAGTCAGAAACCCAACGAAACAAAATCTGATGCAAGAAATGTCGATAAAGATCAACTGGAGTGAATCAACGTTTATCTCTATCACAGGTTTTGAGATGAAATGTGATATATTTCAGGCCACTTTGACTTCTCTTATGATTTTGGCACCACAGTCCTTTCAGTGAAATTACTGTATCAAGTGTGTATGGCTAACCTTCAGCAAACAATTATCGACTCATACATCCTGCAGAAACAAAGCATTTAGAGTCATGTGACTGTCCTCTAGTCACTCTCTTTGTAGCTCTGCTTTGGTCTCCACCAACTCCTGAGGGACATATCAAACACTTCAGCTGCTAGATGTTCAAACGTCTTCACCGGGTACTCGTCAGTCTCTCCCGGATGTTGTGATGGCAACAATCAACGCAAATTTTGCCAATCCCTTTGAATTCTGCGCAACCTTGCAATTTTGTCCAGTCATGGCATCTTTACACAAATTTGACAATATAAAATAGGTAAAGTCTCATTTCATTGTAGTGTATCGATTCCTTCAGTTCCTTATTGGCCCTCTCTCTCTCTCTGTTCATCATGAGATGACTGCTGCAGGAGTGTGAGCTCCATGCCTGGCACAGAGTCACACACACAGTGACAGAGCTAACTGTTAGCATCACAGCTAACTTTACCCAATGGTAATCAGCGGGTTTAACAACAGAATCACTTCTGCATTTTTGAGGCCGTGGCTGTTTCTGCTTTTACTCTTCCTCGGTCTGTGTACTTAGCGGCCATTCGTTTTTCGTTTCGAAATAACAAATTGAAACACGGAAAACCAACTATTATCCGTTTTTTGTTTTGAAATGACCAAACGAATGAGGAAAAAAACGATCCGTCTCCCGTTTTTTTATTTGATAATAAAGAAAATAAAAACGGAAAACGAATCGTTATCCATTATCCGTTATCCGTTATCCAATTTAATTTGGGAATTAAAAAAAAAAAACCTGTGGGAAACTCCTTTCTCTATTTTTCACCAGGAGCGAGCCACCACTTTTTTTTTCTCTCTCTGATGACACATCTCTTGACGGGTCGTTCGTGGAGCACATAAGAGCTATGAAATATACATACAGAGCATGAATATTTCCTATAACTACTAGAATGTTGCTTTATCTGACATGTTATGCAAATAAATAACTTTTCTAACTAATCTAGGTCACTCTACATGGACAGCAACTAACGGCATACCACATCACACATGTCCACAAAAAATGATATGCAATACGTGAATTAATAAAAAGTTTTATTACCATGGACCAAACGTTCCTTTTCGTCCGCCAGTTTTCTGTGAAAGTGACGTCAATTTCAGTCAAGTCGGCAACTCCTGTTCCAAAATTATCTCCGAGTTGTTTTTCCAACATGAGCGGGCGTTCATGTGTATTTTCCCAGTCAGAAAGTCATTTTTCCGATTATTCCGACACCACATGAATGCAACTTACTGGTCACAGAGAAGAAACGAACAAAAAATAGAGAAAGGAGTTTCCCACAGGGTTTTTTTAAATTCCCAAATTAAATCGGATCATGGATAACGGATAATGGATAACGATTTGTTTTCCGTTTTTCTTTTCTTTATTATCAAATAAAAAAACGGGAGACGGATCGTTTTTTTCCTTTTTCGTTTGGTCATTTCAAAACAAAAAACGGATAATGGTTGGTTTTCCGTGTTTCAATTTGTTATTTCGAAACGAAAAACGAATGGCCGCAAAGTGCACCGACCTTCCTCCCTGCTGAATTATTAGACTTGTCTTTATTGAAGAAAATTCGCTAACAAAGTTCCGCTAATTCAGTGATAACACATTTCATTTCCTGGAGATTCTTCACGGGAAAAGTCCCCTGTTATGTTGCAATGTATAAACTTTTATTGTGAAGCAGCAGAGGTGATGAGAGTCTCACAACACACGCGGCTTGTTTGAGGGAGAGAAGTCGTCGGGGGTTGGCTGCGGTCGGTGTGATGTCACCGCTACCTGCCTGAGGATGGCCGTCCTGGCTTTTGGACCTACTCTGGAGAAGATCCATCTCTGGAGCAGTTCCATGTGGCACTGTGCATCTAAACTGATAATGGAAAAGCAAATCAGGGCGGCATGATTTGAGTCAGTGCAACCAAAAGTGACAGTGAAAAAGGCCCGCTGAATGGCACTCGATTTGCTCTGAACTCTTGACTTGACTTGTGCCTTCGGAACTGGGATTGTTCGGATTAAACATGACCAGGACTTGGAACTGACTTGGACTGGATTAAGTTGGTCCTGACTACAGTTTCACTCTGCTGTTTGGTGTCAGACTGCTATCCTGATCTCGTCTGCTGAAAATATCTGAAACTGATAAAGTGGTTAAGCATGACATGACTCAACCAGGCATATGTGAAACGAGCTTCCTGAAGGCATTTCTGCTTTATTGCTGCTTTTGTAGTTGGGTTTAGTTATTAATGGTTTCAGCACTATATGAGTGATGATTTAACATTTCACAGTCACTTGATTCAATGTTAATGTCACCAATAACTCCAAAGAAGCTTCAATAAATAATCAAAGCAATTCATCCAGTTTCGGAAACTTTTACGACTTCGTTTTGTTCTGGTGTGAAAAAGGCAGAGCTGTTTTTCTCCTCAGATTCTCAGACCCGTGTGGACCTTAAAAAGTGGATGCCTCTGATTGTAATAAACTGCTACACTGCCAATAATTAACAAGGACAGCTCTTCAAGATGATTGCAGTAAATCCAGTGCGCGGTGATGTTAGCTCCTCTCTGTCTCCGCTTTATATTCAGCTCACAGCGGCTGTAAACTCAAAGTATCGCTTTCTCTCCTGTCCCACCCTGCTCTACATTCTTTTTATACTCGCTGAGAGAAAGAGAAAAGGAGAGATAGAGGGTTCAGAGGGCTGCCCTCGGGCATACACACACACACCACACACACACACATACACACAGAGATATACACACAGGTTATCTCAACTCCCATGCTGCTTTATTTGCTTTATTCACACAGCCTGCCATATTGCTTGACTGACGCAACAAGGCAGCACGAAGACAAGGCAATTTTCTAACTTTTCTTTAAAGGTACTGCATGAAAAAACCTGAAATAATACTGATGATTGCAAAAGCAAGACAGGAAAATGACGAGCCAGGTAGCTATTTCTTAAGATATGGCTGCCAGGATGTAAATTATTCAAAGGTCCTCTGACCCACACAAGAAAACACTTAAAGAAACCAAACATTTGTACGTAATTTGAATCATAGATTTCCAGCTGTGCAGTGACAACCCTGAAACAATTTTCTCAACAATCAACACGGCGTCTCACGGCACCACTTGAGAAAACTTTTACTTTTCCCACTCGCGTCTGATTTAAAGTTCTGAAGTGATGAATCGCTGCTCCCCGTCACAATCTGCAGCCTGCTCATTACCATTCAGGGTCATGCCAGAGTCCTGAGACGTCCCACATGCCTGCACGGACAGAGCAGGAAACTCCCTCCACAGGTCACCCATCTGTGACACGGCTGAGACAGTCACACCCACGCTCACAATTTAGAGTCAACCCACTTGAACAGTGGGAGGACTCTGGAGAACTAAGTGCTAATTCAGATTCACAGCCTGCAGGATCTAATTGGCCGGAGATGCCTTTCCAGCACTGGAGGACCAATTGTGAACTGGCTCTGGCCCACATATGGCTGCCACCTTTGGCCCGGCTTTGGGGGATGGGCACACGTCCACACAGTCTGAGCATAAACACTTCAGTGTTGATGACAGATTCACTTTCCTTGTATCTCATTCAAGCACACATTTTCTTTGTTTAACCAAAGGTTTTGCAGTTGCTGAGCTGCATATTCAGGCTGCTCTCATGCACTGATCGTACCTATACCAGTGACAAGTAATGCACCAGTAATGTTCTGGAAGAGGGATCCCTCCTCAGTCGCTCTTCCTGAGGTTTGTACCATTTTTACCCTGTTGAGGGGGTTATTTGGGGAGTTTTCCCCGTGAGAGTCCAAGGACAGAGGGATGTCATATGCTGTAAAGCCTCTGAGGCAAATTGTGATTTTGGGCTTTATGAATAAAGCTGAACCATAATTCATGTATAACCCACATAATCAGGGAGGCTGTGCTCATGTGACCAAAGTGCTGACTGGAGTAAAAAGGAGGTAGTTTCAAGAGCAAAAGTTGGTGTACAGATGCAGGTTGGGGTGGTGGATGGGTCAAACAACACAGGACTTTCCCCCAGGAGACTGAAGATTGGGATCGTTAGAAACCAAATCAATTTTTAGTTTTTTAAAGTTCTTCTTCACCATATTTCTTTTCCTAAACTTTTCCTTTACATGAAATTCATAATGCGATGACGCCATTTGTGGGGCGCTAATTCGTAGGACAAATTGTGAACCACTGTGTGCGGATATGTTGAAACTGAAATTAGATATTAAAGGTGAAAGTGGTGCTCATCAAAAAATATTGTTACTACAGAGCACAACCATGAGATAGCTGTCAATAGGGATGGGAATTGAAAGCTGGTTCTTGTTGAGAATCGGCTCCCAGTGTTTCGATTCCTCGGAATCATTTGCCAATTGACTCCCTTAATGACGTCACAACACAACTTGCGTAAGCTACGCTGCGCGGCATTGTTTTGATTCTACAGGCAACATGGCGCCCAGGCAACTGGAACGCTAAAGAGTTTGGTTGTATTTCACGAAAAAAGATGACAACAGGGCAACTTGCAAGGCTTGCAAAGCATATATTTCATCAAAGGGGGGAAATACCATCAATATGCAGAAACATTTGTACACACAAATGTCACGTTTTCGATCCGCTCCGCAGTAATCATAACGTGAGTGAATCTCAACCCAGCAGCTGCGGCAGCAGTGGAGTTACTACTAACGTTAACGTTAGCACGTGAAGGTAAAACTCCCCCTGACACTGCCTATCATGCCATTTGCTTCATTGTAAAACCTGCTATTACTAACTGTTACATGAATCCCTTCTCATGCATTAGATTTAGATGACCATGATGAGAGACCGAGTCTGACTGGCTCAGAGGCTGGTATTCGCTCTGGCTCATGTCCACCTCTAGCTTCTCCTTTCACCGAAGCAGGGAAGAGTAAAATGACCCAGACCAGGATAGACGAATGTCACCGAGCAGTGCCTAGGTTTGTGGTGAAAGGCTTGCACCCATTTGCCACGGTAGATGCCCCTGATTTTTGGTAGGTGAATTTATTCAATTGTAAGTCAGAGAATGTCAAAGTTGCATGTTTTCCTCTAACCAGAATCATTCTGTTTCATTCATCCCCATGATATATTTAGATATAGATTTTAAGATATAAAACAAAGTTAATGCTAATCGACCTGTTTGTTCTCCTTTCTTCCCAAATGAGAATCAATAAGAGAATCGATAAAGAACCGAAAATGGAATTGGAATCGTAAAAATCTGATCAATTCATATCCCTAGCTGTCTACTTATTTTTCCTTCTTTTTTTCTGGAAAGGATTATAAAGGAAACAAACACGTTTCAGTGTGTTCACTTTCAATGTAGCTCAAATCTGATTTAAGAATTAAATCAGCATTTCTAGATAAAAACTAAGACAGTGCGGCAAAGGAGACGCCAGCACACCAATGTCTATTTATTGGTGCTCAACATGCAAATAAAATGATAAAGAGTGAATAAAAACAGCAGCAAACGTTTCAGTCCTTGACTATCATCAGTGCTACTGACACTCAGTGCGTCACAGAACAGATATAAGCCGTTTCTCAGTACTCAAGTTCGGCAGTTCGGACTTGTGGACTTGGCAAGTTCGGACTTGGCAAGTCCACTCGAGAGTCTGGACTTCCCAAGAACAGGAGAACAGGAGAACGGGAGTACAGTCATTTCTGCTTTTGGAACAGCAGCGAACTTGATGATGTCACCACCTCCGCTCACCTTGGCTGTTGTAGTGTGTTGTATCCATGCATTTAGAATAAAACAAACACAGCCCAGCCCTGCGTCTTTTCATAGACATTGTAAGAAATTAATATGTATATGTTTTTAACGTTTCAACATAACTGACATACAAAAACATATAAATAGCCAAAATATTTTCATAAAATGTCTCATAAAACCTTTTCCCCGCAGCTGGCTTCTGATTATAATCAGAAGTCAAGTGCGGGGGGGGGGGGGAGGGTTGTGGAAAGTTGGTGGTTATTGTGATCGTGAGCATTGGCGAGATGGAAATCAAAAATCAATAACGGATCGGAGAAGGCGTCTTGGCGCAGTTATTGCAGCAGGACTGCTGTACCTGCAGGCTGAGGAGGAGGCTGCCCAGCTGAGGAGGCAGATCCCAGAAAGACAGCGGAGAATGAGGATGAGGATGAGACGTGCGATGCTTGCATGTCTGTTCGATATGTTTGTCCAGTTGTGGACAAACTACCCAGGAATATCACAACAAAGAACAAAAACTCAGTCACAAGTCAAAGTGCTGCATACCAAATCTGACTTGAGTAAAAGTATCTGGGTATTGTCAGCAGAATGTAGGACTACTTAAAATTAAAAGTTAAAAGTACTCATGATGCAGAGCGACCCAATTTCAAGTGCTGTAATCATCATATACATGAATATGTATTGAGTATTAATTGATCAACGTAGGCTACATGTGAGCAGCATTTAAATGTTGTCATGGTAGAACTAATTTTAACAGCTGTCACTGGTGCACTAGTCTGATCTATAACAACACACAGCAACTTGTAAACATGAAACAACAACATATAAAACAAACTATCTGAAAAGTAATTATAGCTATCAAATAAATGTAGCTGGAGTAGAATGTACAGTATTTCCCTCTCAGTAAATGGAAATACCCAAAGTACAAGTACATCAAAGTTGTACTTAAGTACAGTAGCTACTTGAGTAAATATACTTAGTCACTGTCCCTCACTGCATTTGTCTCATCATTATGCTTTCTGTCTACATTTTTATGGAGACGTGACAGTTTACTTGGTACACCTAGAAAAA